>NC_069503.1:365731616-365801616 GCF_027579735.1 Bombina bombina | reverse complement strand
CAAATCTGTTCAACAGAGGCCTCATTTTTAAAGGCCCAGGTGGAAGCCACAGCTCTAGTAGAATGAGCTGTAATCCTTTCAGGAGGCTGCTGTCCAGCAGTCTCATAGGCTAAACGTATTATGCTACGAAGCCAAAAAGAGAGAGAGGTAGCCGAAGCCTTTTGACCTCTTCTCTGTCCAGAGTAAACGACAAACAGGGAAGAAGTTTGACGAAAATCTTTAGTTGCCTGCAAATAGAACTTCAGGGCACGGACTACGTCCAAATTATGCAAAAGTCGTTCCTTCTTTGAAGAAGGGTTAGGACACAGTGATGGAACAACAATCTCTTGATTGATATTCCTGTTAGTAACTACCTTAGGTAAGAACCCAGGTTTAGTACGCAGAACTACCTTGTCTGAATGAAAAATCAGATAAGGAGAATCACAATGTAAGGCAGATAACTCAGAGACTCTTCGAGCCGAGGAAATAGCCATCAAAAACAAAACCTTCCAGGATAACAGCTTGATATCAATGGAATGAAGGGGTTCAAATGGAACGCCTTGAAGAACATTAAGAACTAAGTTTAAGCTCCACGGCGGAGCAACAGTCTTAAACACAGGCTTAATCCTAGTTAAAGCCTGACAAAAAACCTGAACGTCTGGAACTTCAGCCAGACGTTTGTGTAGAAGAATAGACAGAGCAGAAATCTGTCCCTTTAACGAACTAGCAGATAAGCCCTTTTCTAAACCCTCTTGTAGAAAGGACAATATCCTAGGAATCCTAACCTTACTCCATGAGTAACTCTTGGATTCGCACCAATATAAATATTTACGCCATATCTTATGGTAAATTTTTCTGGTAACAGGCTTCCTAGCCTGTATTAAGGTATCAATAACCGACTCCGAGAAGCCACGCTTTGATAGAATCAAGCGTTCAATCTCCATGCAGTCAGCCTCAGAGAAATTAGATTTGGATGTTTGAAAGGACCCTGAATTAGAAGGTCCTGTCTCAGAGGTAGAGACCACGGTGGACAGGACGACATGTCCACTAGGTCTGCATACTAGGTTCCTGCGTGGCCACGCAGGCGCTATCAGAATCACCGAAGCTCTCTCCTGTTTGATCTTGGCAATCAAACGAGGAAGCATCGGGAATGGTGGAAACACATAAGCCATGTTGAAGACCCAAGGGGCTGTCAGAGCATCTATCAGCACCGCTCCTGGGTCCCTGGACCTGGATCCGTAACAAGAAAGCTTGGCGTTCTGGCGAGACGCCATGAGATCCAGATCTGGTTTGCCCCAACGAAGAATCAGTTGAGCAAAGACCTCCGGATGAAGTTCCCACTCCCCCGGATGAAAAGTCTGGCGACTTAGAAAATCCGCCTCCCAGTTCTCTACGCCTGGGATGTAAATCGCTGACAGGTGGCAAGAGTGAGACTCTGCCCAGCGAATTATCTTTGAGACTTCCAACATCGCTATGGAACTTCTGGTTCCCCCTTGATGGTTGATGTAAGCCACAGTCGTGATGTTGTCCGACTGAAATCTGATGAACCTCAGAGTTGCTAACTGAGGCCAAGCTAGGAGAGCATTGAATATTGCTCTTAATTCCAGAAAATTTATTGGGAGGAGTTTCTCCTCCTGAGTCCATAATCCCTGAGCTTTCAGGGAGTTCCAGACTGCGCCCCAGCCTAGAAGGCTGGCGTCTGTTGTTACAATCATCCAATCTGGCCTGCGAAAGGTCATCCCCTTGGACAGATGTGGCCGAGAGAGCCACCATAGAAGAGAATCTCTGGTCTCTTGATCCAGACTTAGTAGGGGGGACAAATCTGAGTAATCCCCGTTCCACTGACTTAGCATGCACAATTGCAGCGGTCTGAGATGCAGGCGCGCAAATGGTACTATGTCCATTGCCGCTACCATTAAGCCGATTACTTCCATGCACTGAGCTACTGACGGGTGTGGAATGGAATGAAGGACACGGCAAGCATTTAGAAGTTTTGATAACCTGGCCTCTGTCAGGTAAATTTTCATCTCTACAGAATCTATAAGAGTCCCTAGAAAGGGAACTCTTGTAAGTGGTAATAGAGAACTCTTTTCCACATTCACCTTCCACCCATGCGACCTCAGAAATGCCAGAACTATCTCTGTATGAGACTTGGCAGTTTGAAAACTTGACGCTTGTCTCAGAATGTCGTCTAGGTACGGAGTCACCGCTATGCCTCGCGGTCTTAGTACCGCCAGAAGTGAGCCCAGAACTTTTGTAAAGATTCTTGGAGCCGTAGCTAATCCGAAGGGAAGAGCTACAAACTGGTAATGCCTGTCTAGGAAAGCAAATCTTAGGTACCGATAATGATCCTTGTGAATCGGTATGTGAAGGTAGGCATCCTTTAAATCCACTGTGGTCATGTACTGACCCTCTTGGATCATGGGAAGGATGGTTCGAATAGTTTCCATTTTGAATGATGGAACTCTTAGAAATTTGTTTAGGATTTTTAAGTCCAAGATTGGTCTGAAGGTTCCCTCTTTCTTGGGAACCACAAATAGATTTGAATAGAATCCCTGCCCGTGTTCCGTCCGCGGAACTGGGTGGATCACCCCCATTAGTAAAAGGTCTTGTACACAGCGTAGAAACGCCTCTTTCTTTATTTGGTTTGCTGATAACCTTGAAAGATGAAATCTCCCTCGTGGAGGAGAAGTTTTGAAGTCCAGGAGATATCCCTGAGATATGATCTCCAACGCCCAGGGATCCTGGACATCTCTTGCCCAAGCCTGGGCGAAGAGAGAAAGTCTGCCCCCCACTAGATCCGTTTCCGGATAGGGGGCCCTCTCTTCATGCTGTCTTGGGGGCAGCAGCAGGTTTCTTGGCCTGCTTGCCCTTGTTCCAGGACTGGTTAACTTTCCAGCCCTGCCTGTAACGAGCAACAGCTCCTTCCTGTTTTGGAGCGGAGGAAGTTGATGCTGCTCCAGCCTTGAAGTTACGAAAGGCACGAAAATTAGACTGTTTGGCCTTTGATTTGGCCCTGTCCTGAGGTAGAGCATGGCCCTTACCTCCCGTAATGTCAGCTATAATTTCTTTCAAGCCGGGCCCGAATAAGGTCTGCCCTTTGAAAGGAATATTAAGCAATTTAGATTTAGAAGTCACGTCAGCTGACCAGGATTTAAGCCATAGCGCTCTGCGCGCTTGGATGGCGAATCCGGAGTTCTTAGCCGTAAGTTTGGTTAAATGTACAACGGCATCAGAAACAAATGCGTTAGCTAGCTTAAGTGCTTTAAGCTTGTTCATAATTTCATCCAATGGAGCTGTGCGAATGGCCTCTTCCAGAGACTCAAACCAGAATGCCGCCGCAGCAGTGACAGGCGCAATGCATGCAAGGGGCTGTAAGATAAAACCTTGTTGAACAAACATTTTCTTAAGGTAACCCTCTAATTTCTTATCCATTGGATCTGAAAAGGCACAACTATCCTCCACCGGGATAGTGGTACGCTTAGCTAAAGTAGAAACTGCTCCCTCCACCTTAGGGACCGTCTGCCATAAGTCTTGTGTGGTGGCGTCTATAGGAAACATTTTCCTAAATATGGGAGGAGGGGAAAAGGGCACACCAGGTCTATCCCACTCCTTGCTAATAATCTCTGTAAGCCTTTTAGGTATAGGAAACACGTCAGTACACACTGGTACCGCATAGTATCTATCCAACCTACATAATTTTTCTGGAATTGCAACCGTGTTACAATCATTCAGAGCCGCTAATACCTCCCCTAGCAATATGCGGAGGTTCTCAAGCTTAAATTTAAAATTAGAAATCTCTGAATCCAGTCTCCCTGGATCAGATCCGTCACCCACAGAATGAAGCTTTCCGTCTTCACGTTCTGCAAACTGTGACGCAGTATCTGACATGGCTCTCACCTCATCCGCGCGCTCTGTCCTTAACCCAGAGCTATCGCGCTTGCCTCTTAATTCTGGCAATTTAGATAATACTTCTGTCATAACAGTAGCCATGTCTTGCAAAGTGATTTGTAAGGGCCTCCCTTATGTACTTGGCGCCACAAAATCACGCACCTCCTGAGCGGGAGGCGAAGGTACTGACACGTGAGGAGAGTTAGTCGGCATAACTTCCCCCTCGTTGTCTGGTGATAATTTCTTTACATGTAAAGATTGACTTTTATTTAAAGTAGCATCAATGCAATTAGTACATAAATTTCTATTGGGCTCCACATTGGCCTTTAAACATAGTGAACAAAGAGATTCATCTGTGTCAGACATGTTTAAACAGACTAGCAATGAGACTAGCAAGCTTGGAAATACTTTTCTAAATAAATTTACAAGCAATATAAAAAACGCTACTGTGCCTTTAAGAAGCACAAAAAGCTGTCACAGTTGAAATAACAATGAACCAAAATAGTTATAGCAACCAATTTTTCACAGTAAATGTATTAAGTTAGCAAAGGATTGCACCCACCAGCAAATGGATGATTAACCCCTTAATACCCAAAAACGGATTAACAATTTAATAATTAACGTTTTTCTCACAGTCAAAACAGACTGTCACAGGTCTCTGTGACTGATTACCTCCCTCAAAATGAATTTTGAAGACCCCTGAGCTCTCTAGAGACGATCTGGATCATGGAGGATGAAGTAGACAGATTGTGACTGAATTTTTACTGCGCAAAAAAGCGCTAAAATAGGCCCCTCCCACTCATATTACAACAGTGGGGAAGCTCAGAAAACAAAGATGGCCATGTGGTAAAAATCATGCCCCAATAAGTTTTATCACCAATTACCTCACAAAAAACGATTAACATGCCAGTAAACGTTTTAAACATACATTTAAAAGTTATGTATTATTATTTACAAGCCTGCTACCAGTCGTTTTTACTGCAGTTAAGGCTCATACATTATTTCAGTATTAACAGTATTTTCAGAGCCAATTCCATTCCTTAGAAAAATACATTCAGTGTACAGACACTCATCAGCCTAATACCAGTCGCTATCACTGCATTTAAGGCTGAACTTACTTTACATTGGTATCAGCAGTATTTTCTCAGTCAATTCCATTCCTCAGAAAAATAATTACTGCACATACCTCATTTGCAGGGGGGGGCCTGCATGCTATTCCCCTTCTCTGAAGTTACCTCACTCCTCAGATGAGAACAGCCAGTGGATCTTAGTTACGTCTGCTAAGATCATAGAAAACGCAGGCAGATTCTTCTTCTAATGCTGCCTGAGAATAAACAGCACACTCCGGTGCCATTTAAAATAACAAACTTTTGATTGTAGAAATAAACTAAGTTAAAAAACACCACAGACCTCTCACAGCGACCTATCTAGTTAGGCTGCAAGAGAATGACTGAATATGACATGTGAGGGGAGGAGCTATGTAGCAAGCTCTGCTGGGTGATCCTCTTGCAGCTTCCTGTTAGGAAGAGATATATTCAATAAGTAATGGATGACCCGTGGACTGACTACACTTAACAAGAGAAAATAAGTATACCACATGCGTGGTAGTGCATGTAAGGGAGTGACGGATGGCTCTGAATTTTTACCACTCTGGCTGCTCATACCACCTGGTACAATTGTTGTTTCAGTGGGTGTGTGCAAGTCCGCGCGATATGGGGGATCACTCAACCATCCACCTATAAATGGTAGTACATATTGGTAGTGGGTCATACAGGGCCACTTGTGAATAAAAAGGGATACCACATACCTGGGGTGCATTTTGGTCACTATGCACTATGTATCTACTTAGACATCCATATGATTACAGTGATGAAAAGGATAACTTATAACCATGGGACCAAGATAGTTTGATCTATCCTGGTGGTTGTAATATCTTTATATGTCAATCTGATGTCTTTATATGATATATTCATTGTAACATTTGGGTATGAACCTATGCAGTAGATGTATACATTGCTAATTTCCAATTCTGGATAGAGTATAAATGTAACAAAATCAAAAGTAATGAGGGAGGTAGAATACCAGGTTTCTCTGATTACTGACGGGTATAAGTGCAATAGTTATAAAGAATCTAACATAAGACGAAAGATAGTGTAGTCCATAGGTGTTATGTTAAGTCTTTTAGTGTATATAGCATTAGTGTATATTGTATTTTGGTATTACCACCCTACAAATGGAGAGAAAATAGTAGGTTTGAAAGATATATTGTGTTTTGCGAATGACTACTTTATAGGTATTATTGTTTTTAACACATAGAAAATGTGGGTAACTTAAGGAGTGAAATTTTGGGTAATGAACATGTGGTTTTTGAATGTATGAGTATGCCGTATAGGTCTTTCACAAGAAAATGTATTTTAAGTATTAAACTGTGTTTCACGAGAAAAGGTACACTATAACCGTATAGGTGGTGTACTGGAGCTCATGAATTTGAGAAATGCTGATCTTAAGGTATTTAAGGCATATAAATCAAGATAGGCTGGTAGCCAAGCAGCCCCTGTAACCATGGTTACCAATGTCCATTATAAACAAGCAAAACCCTGTTCACCACATATATATAAATCACAATAAATCACAGTATACAAAGCAGATATGAGTAGCAGCTAGAGCTCATGTGTAAGTCACAATTTTTTTCTTTAAAAATTAAGTATTAAGTTGAGCCGTAGTAAACGGCGAAACCGGAAATGATGTAAGCAAACTTCCGGGTACACGAGACAGTGGAACGCAAGTATGCGTTCCAGCACTTCAGTTTGGCGCCACTTCTTCACGATACAGGTTTGTTTGAATTTGTTTGATTTGTTTCACTATATATTGTGTGATGTATTTAATTATTTTTATGCTGATGAAGGGTAGTGTATATCTGAAAACATTCCATTAAAGATAACTTCGCTATTCCATACAAAAGACCTGAGAGTGCATCTGTTCGAGTGGCTATTGTTGTGTATTTCTGCACCCAGGCAGCTGGCTACGGTGGGTTGATCTGTTGAGAGGATTATATATATAATATATATATATATATATATCAGGAGTAAAATTAGAAAGTTGCTTAAAATTGCATGTTCTATCTAAATCATGAAAGAAAAAAAATTGGGTTCAGTATTCCTTTAATATTTCAAAAGAACGGTTTTCCAGTTTGGCAAGATTTACATATGAAAACAAGACCACCACTATGGCTTTCTATTTGAAAGTAGCTGCAAACTTATCTCATCTTTTAAAATGGGGTTTTAACAGTTCTTATGCTGTAGACTGTAAAAACAGCCCTGCAGCAATTTTATTAACCACAAAAATGTTGTGCAAACAGGATCGCGCCTTTGTGATCGAGAGTTCAATAATGTAGCTACAAAATCTGGAAACAGCACCGTAGTAAACCTGTTTGTGGTCACAAAATGCCATATGAAAATCTAAGTCACGAAGGGATGATCCTGTTTAAAAGCCAGGTACTGAAGACGTCTGTACTGAAATTTACAATCATGGCAATATGATTGTGAATTAGGAACAAACATTTACAGAAAGATTGCTACACACAATTTCTAAATATTAGAGTCTTGATCTCACTTTTCCTGAAGACCCCCTTAGCTGTACAGGATCTCAAATTTTCAATACATATACAGGCATACCGTGGAGATATTGCGGGTTCAACTGCAATAAAGCGAATATAGCAATAAAGCGAGTCACTCTAATTTTATAGTGTAATTTTGTAGTGTATATAAAAGTTATATTTACACTATACTGTACTCTTAAGTGTGCAATATCATTATATATATATAATATAGTACAGAAAGAGATCAGCACTCACCAACGTTGTAACCACTCAGTGCACGGCCAGTAAACATATACAAGAATATACACTGCAAAAGGACAAGACCTGGTGTAGATCCGTGGAGTCCAACAGCAAAGAAAGCCAGCACACGAGATTTTGGAAAATCACCCTCTTTTAATGCCAAAGTAGCATAACGTTTAATCTCCCACTGGAGCCTTGGTCACATGCAGCAATTCACAAAGGAAAATCAGGCATAAAATAACACTCCCAAACAATCCCTTAAATACCCCCCACCCACCAATCAGATACACAAACAAAAACCGCCAAACACATAAACATTTAACTCAGCTGTGTGCCGTAATATCCAGCATTGACCGCAAGCGTGTATGCGTAACCATGGAGACACAATCAAATAGCTTAGAGCATCATGTCGCAATTGTGCATGCGTGTGCAATGACGTCATCACGCATGTACAGGTTGTCCCGGTAACCATAAACGGCTACGATCAGCGGAGATACACCGCAATAGAGTACATATCAACTAATGTAAACTAGCAGTTACATTTGTAAGTGGATACCAAGACAATCATGCGCACTTATTGCATAACTTGCAAGATGTAATGTACGATGTATCAAAAAAAGCTAATAAACAAACCCATGTAATGTGAATGGTGTGATGATGAAAAGCGCAACATATATACAAGTTGCACAACTAGTACAATATTATGTATCTGAATAACAAGTGAAAAAGAAAATGTAAACTTTAAAAACACAAGTAGTTGTAATTGGTAGATTATTATGACACTCAAGAGCAAACACCTATTACTTAAAGGGTCACATTAGGCACATATTACGATCCAACAGGATCAGAGGAAATAGTGTGATACTCAATTGGTGTCAATAAATATAACTAGCCAAACCAACTAGACTATATACAAAATTTTGCAACGTGCAACAAGGACATGGTAGAAATTAATATCAAGATGAAATATATATATATATATATATATATATATATATATATATATATATATATATACACACACACACACACACACACACATATACACCGTATTTTCCAGCGTATAAGACGACTGGGCGTATAAGCCAACGCTCTACTTTTCCTGTTAAAAATATAGGGTTTGTGCTATACTCGCTGTATAAGACTACCTCCTTACCCCCTCAATGAATGCAGCAAGCACACCAAATAAAAATTAAAAAACATCTGAACCTACTGCCCTCAGATTTAATCTATTTACCCCTCTCACCCACCTGAGCCTACTGCTCTCAGCTTTAATCTATTTACCCCTCTCACCCACCTGAGCCTACTGCTCTCAGCTTTAATCTATTTACCCCTCTCACCCCGATCCTACTACCCTCAAATTTAATCTATTTACCCCTCTCACCCCGATCCTACTACCCTCAAATTTAATCTATTTACCCCTCTCACCCTAAGCCTACTGCCCTCAGCTTTAATCTACTTACCCCTCTCACCCTGATCCTACTACCCTCAAATTTAATCTATTTACCCCTCTCACCCTAAGACTACTGCCCTCAGCTTTAATCTACTAACCCCTCTCAGCCTGATCCTACTGCCCTCAGATTTAATATATTTACTAGATTAAATCTGAGGGCAGTATGATCAGGCTGAGAGGGGTAAGTAGATTAAAGCTGAGGGCAGTAGGCTAAGGATGAGAGGGGTAAATAGATTAAATCTGAGGGCAGTAGGATCAGGGTGAGAGGGGTAAGTAGTAGATTATAGCTGATTAGCTGAGCCTGAGAGGGCAGTAGGATCAGGGTGAGAGTGAGGTAAGTAAAGCTGAGGGCAGGTGGAGTTAAGTAAAGCTGAGGGCAGTAGGATCAGGGACAGGCAAGGTGATAGAGCTAAGTTAAGCTGAGGGCAGTAGGATCATCTCACACACTGAGACTGAGTACACAAGTAGTGCTGCAAGGGTCAGGTAATTTCTATACCAGCCTTCATCTGATTACATGAAAATTCAGTGACAGTGTATGCATGTTCTCCACTCCACTGCAATTTTGCTTCCTTACGACAGTCGACTGACAAGTGACTCTCTCTCTGACTCTCTCTGAATCACTCAGAGTCAGAGAGTCACTTGTCAGTGTAAGGAAGCAAAATTGCTGGAGTCTGGAGAATGGAGATTGGACTGGAGAACATCCATTATACACTGATTGCAGGCTAGTAGTTTAGTTTTTATTATTAACATGACTTGTCGTCTTACTGGTAGTCGTAGATCCGGATTCCAGACCAGTCTCTCCAGAATAGATCACACAGACACAGTCAGTCACCACTTGCCTGCAACTGTGTGAAAATCCCGCTCTCTCTCTAGTCTTGCTCGTCACTTGCACATGCGCAGTCACAAGTGAGATCATCATGGTGGGGTCATGGTGGAGTCATGGTGGGGCCATGTTGCCCAATGATGAGAGAGACGCCGTGATTGAATTTGCACCACGCCCACCCACTCTAAGTCTGCTCTGACTACACCTGCGCAGCCTGCCCCAGACTTAGGCGCCGCAGAATACTGAGTGACTCACTGACAGTCTCAGACTGCAAATATGTGACATCATTCCAATCCACTCCACATGACTGTATTTGGGGCGGCCGCCTGGAGCGGGAGGGAGCCCTAAGAACCCCGTACTATTACAGCTTAGCCTGCGCACAACGCCACTGACTCACTCTGATCTGAAATAAAAAAGTTAAAGTATAACACTATTTATTACATTAATAAGGTTTATAAGACGACACCCGGCGTATAAGACGACCCTCGACTTTTGAGAAGATTTTCATGAGTTAAAAAGTCGTCTTATACGCCGGAAAATACGGTATATATATATAAACATATATAAATATATATATATATACACATACATACACACACACATACCTTAATTAAAAAATACTTTATAGCTGAAAAATGCTAACCATCACCTGAGCCTTCAGTGAGTCATTATCTTTTTGCTGGTAGTGTGTGTGTGTATATATAGATAGATAGATAGATAGATAGATAGATAGATAGATAGGTCTGTATATATGTGTATTTATCTGTATTTATGTGTTTATATGTATATATGTTGTCAAAATGGCATTGATTGAGTTGTTCAACACAGGGTTGCCACAAACCTTCAATTTGTAAAAAGAGCAATATCTGCGAAGCGCAATAAAAAAAGGTATGCCTGTAATATGTAAATATAAACCCTGCCCACTGCAGATGGACTATATACAATAGCAATGAATAGATTCTGAAAAAAAATCTAGAACATGTATGCAAATACACCTCTAAAACGTTGCCTGTTGCAAGTTTTTTTTGAGGACAAAAATATCTAAAGATAATTTCTATTTAAGATACATTATAATCCTCATCCTGAAATATAGATTTGTTTTTAACTATATATAGCAAGATGCTGTATATTCATGGCTGTAATGTTTTTTATTTTTTTGTAAATTAATTCCATTAATCCATTCACAATTTCATGCTCTCCCAAAGGTTTCTGTCCGATTATTTTGGACAATTTTTCTATCCTGAAGATATTACAATATTATTGGTTTTGTGAATACTGTGAATTTGTGCCTGCAGAAACAACATGCACCTTCTTCACAGCACAATGTTATAAAATGAAGATATAGAGTAGATAAATCGATCTTAAAGGAACAATTATGAAAGATAACATTTGGGGTTTCAGACAGAGCATACCATTTTCAGATTTCAGATTTACTTCTATTATCAGATTTGTTTCATTCTCTTTGAATCCTTTGTTGAAGGAGAGCAATGCTCTACTGGGGCCTAGCTGAATACTTTGGGTGAGACAGTGACAAGCAGCTAGCTCACAGAAGTGCATTGATTCTGAGCCTACATATGCAGGCTTTTCAACAATATATACCAAAAGAACAAAGCAAATTTGATAAGAGAAGTCAATTGGAAAATTGTTAAATATTGCATGTTCTTTCTGAATCATGAAAGTTTCATTTTGACTTTACTGTTTCTTTAATGCCATTGCTCCCCTGCAAATCTATGTACACAGAATCAACTCATACTAAGTTTCAAGAAGCTCAATGAATAGAAGAAAGTTTGGAGGGGAATAGATCTGCAAAAGGACACAAGTATAAGGAGAAAGGGGCAAGCATTAAAAATTAATAATGTTATTGTTTTAGTTATATAAAAAGTTTTCAATTATTATTAATGTAATCATTTTTCTAATCAAATATGAATGATTAACTAATTAAACTGGACATAAATCACCTCTAAATAATTAATTTCAATGAGCTATCTATGCATATCTAATAATATATAACCAAATCAGTAATAGTCTGATATAACTGGAAAAAAATATGAAAACTTAGTACTGATTTAAATTGTGATTTAAATCATGATTCAAATCAATTTGATTTAAATCAAATTCACAGTGTGCAACATAACAGCATTATTCCAAATTGTATTAGAATAATTGCAAAAATGTCAAAAATGTCATTTTGGAACTCTATCAAGTCGATAAGTGTAAAATGGTCTTAAAAACGTATTGAAAAGTATTGAGAAATTAAACTGTGATCGCTAAATTCAGATCCATGTTAAAAATAGACTTTTTTTTGTCGGCAAACCGAAAACGCGTTTGTGGCTCTGCAATACAGCCAAAAGAACTGCTACAGTGATCACATTGAAACGGAATGTGCCCTTTTCTGGCTAAAGACAAAAATTGGCCAATAGATTGTGATGGACCCTAACATGTGTCAGTGAAGCTATAAACAGAGAGCCTTCAGTATGCAATTCCCGCTAATTAATTGATTTTTTTTTTGGAGTGTGCCACTTGCAACCTAAAAACAAAAAATGTCTCAGCTTTCATTATTAAATCTCCATAGTTATTTAACAAATCACCTACCTTTTCTGTATTATGCATGTTCAAAATCCAAGTTGGTGTTATATTACTGCCTCCTAATTTACAGGCATAAATGTTATAAGTTAGTTCCTATATTCAAACCCTTTTCACTACAGGACAAGCAAAGGTAAATGAGAAGAAAGGGAAGCCTAAATAAGAAAAGTAATAACAAGTAGCAGTAAAATGGTGACACTCCACTGCCCACCCAATTGATACTGTCATCTACACATGGTATGTAGCTTTGTGGAAAAATCTGTTGGTAAATAAAAATTTTCAGGTAAAAATCCACCCATGGACTGCACTATTTTTTGTATCTTTCTTTAAAGGACCATTATGCACTCATATACATACAGACTTTTTGAATAGATTGCATGTAGTTTAATTAATGTGGCCCAATGCAGTGTAGGAATGGAACTTCAATCGTAGTAAAATTTAACAATCTTACTCACATTTTTACTTTGTCTGTCGCCATTACTCTCCGCCCTCATGGAATGTGAGAGCTAAGTAGGAGGTTTAAAACTGTGACGCATCAGCTGCAGACCAATCCTGAACATTATTTAAATTTCTTACTTCAATCTTACCTCTGCAATTGCGCATGCATTATTTCTTACTTATATATCGGGTGATACGCGCGTGCACAGAAATGTGTATACCAGATCAGCTGTGACATGTGTAGAGTGAAGCGTTTTCATATGTACACACAATGGATTACTTGGACCAAAATAAAAGGAACATTTTTGATTAAACATGGATACCGATGCTTTATAATGTTGACAACTTGCACAGCTTTGAAAGTATCTTGAAAAAAAATAAAATTGCAGGAAGCACCTAAATCACCTTGAATGTATGACAAGCTCCAAACCCTACTGATGATACTTAGATAAGTATTACATCCAGAAAAAAAGTCACCATGTTGTTTGCCAGAGTAGCTAATCCTTGAAAAAGCATGGGGTCGCGGAAGCTTGCACAGCAGAGCGCGATCCCATGCTGAAGACAAGGTGACGTCACAGACAATGGCACGCATGCGCTGTACAACGGATCCCACAGGAGCGCGCATACCAGAAGCGGCTGAACGTATTCAAAGTTACGGTCTGGGCTTGGTAAGTATTATTAATGTTATAGTGTTGACATGCTAATAACTTCTTTTCCTTTTAGGTTCATAAAGGTCAGGAGGGGTAGAATAAATACACATAATTAGCTGAATCGAATACATGGCAGAAAATATGAGTCCATAATGTCCCTTTAATGTAATGTGTGAAAGGAATCCAAAGTTTAAATGCATTATGAGGAGCACTGGCAACAATTAAAAATCTTTTATTAATCCATATTTAATAATGGTCATAGCAGGACAAGAAAGGAAAATCAATAGGAAAGGTATCAGATGACACGTTTTTGCTTCTGGCTGTAATAAAAGCTGCTGTCTCCATATTAAAATGCCTCACTTATAAAAGATATGATGCCTTCCTATTGGTCTATCATTTCATTACATCAACAAATATTTTTTAAAGGGACAGTCTTGTTAAAATTAAACCTTCATGATTCAGCTAGGGCATACAATTTTAAGCAACTTTCCAATTTACTTTTATCTTCAAATTTGCTTTGTTCTCTTGGTATTCTTTGTTGAAAGCTAAACCTAGGTAGTCTCATATGCTAATTTCTAAGCCCTTGAATGCTGCCTCTTATCTTAGTGCATTTTGACAGGTTTTTTTTACAGTTAGTCACTACTAGTTCACGTGTCATATAGATAACACAGTGGAGTCAGCACTGATTGGCTAAAATGCAAGTCTATCAAAAGATCGGAGATAAGGGGGCAGTCTGCAGAGACTTAGAAACAAGGTAATGACAGGGGTAAAAAGTGTATTAATATAACAGTGTTGGTTATGCAAAACTGGGAAATAAGTAATAAAGGGATCTTTTTAAACAAAAGAAATATTCAAATAGACTGTCCCTTTAACTCTTTACTCTTAACGTAAAACACTAATATTTCATCTTGATATATACTTGGATTGCTAATAACTGTTATATTTATCTGTTATCAAAGTAAATAACCAATACAGAAAGTTGATCATTTCAACAACATTGTTAAAAGAGAGCAAAAGAAAGAAACTATGCACACATCCTCTATATAAATTATATGTTAAATTAGATTAAATTACACTATTAATAATTATGCTACTTTTTCTCTCACACTACTCATTTTTCAGAGGTAAAGCTTCATATGAATATATATTAAGACCTTATGTTAGAGATCATATTTTATTCTCAGATTAAGGAAATCAGGTTTAAATATTACTACTAAATAATATGTCCTATACGTATATTTAGGAAACAAATGTATATCTTCTCAAAACACCATATTGACAGGTGGCAACTACCCCTCTCCATGTGGGGATATTCACAAATGAACAGTAAATAAATACTGAGCTGGATCACTTGCTAACAATTGTGTCACAGGATGGGGACTAGCACCTTTTAGAATATATACATAGAAGTTAAATATATATACAAACATGTATATATACATTATATATATATATATATATATATATATATATATATATATATATATATATATATATACACACACACATATACACACACACACAGTCCCATCAAAAAGGCACTCACTGTTCTTCATAAAAAGTACATGTGTATATATATATATATATATATATATATATATACACACACACACACACACATACACTGTATGTGTATGAAGCCACACAAAATTATAAAGTAACTTGCAAATAATGTCTGAAAGAAGCCTACTGTTACTCTATAACATGATGATTTCACAATGTGCAGTATTGCTTTCAATTTTCCAAACTGCTTTATTGTGTCTACATTCAAAAATATATATGAAGTGGGTATACTAGAGACAATATATGAAGTTTTAGGTATTTGGGTTTAACAAATGGGCTGTAATTTTGAAAGTGTATAAACAGGAGCTTAGCTTATTACGTGCAGTTACAGTAAAATGTTAAATATCTGTGCTATGTACTGCAAAGGTTATAAAACATATTTTTTAAGGCTATATTTACCTGGTGATAAAGCATAGACTCATTCTGTCCCTAGCTTTTCACCACTAGGGGGCAATATAACATTGCAAACAGCCAGTTCACATTACCACACTTTGATATGGATAGATAGAAATACACACTTGAAAGCTCAGTACAAAAATAAAATCAAAATAATCCAGTTTATTTTGTCACATATAAAAATTGTGTAAAAATAAATAAAATGTAAAAACATTTTTTTCCTGACAGCTAAAAAAAGTGAGAGTTCAAAATAATTAATAATATAAAGAACAAAAAAGCATTGCAAAATTGTATTTCCATATATTTTTTTTAACCCTTTAATGACCAGACCATTTTTCAATTTTCTTACCCTTAATGACAATGGCTATTTTTACATTTCTGCAGTGTTTGTGTTTAGCTGTAATTTCCCTCTTACTCATTTACTGTACCCACACATATTATATACCGTTTTTCTCGCCATTAAATGGACTTTCTAAAGATACCATTATTTTCATCATGTCTTATAATTTACTAAAAAAAAAAAATAATAAAATATGAGGAAAAAATGGAAAAAAACACCCATGCTAAATAGTTTCTAAATTTTGTCCTGAGTTTAGAAATACCCAATGTTTACATGTTCTTTGCTTTTTTTGCAATTTATGGGGCAATAAATACAAGTAGCACTTCGCTATTTCCAAACCACTTTTTTTCAAAATTAGTGCTAGTTACATTGGAACCCTGATATCTGTCAGGAATACCTGAATATCCCTTGACATGTATATATTTTTTTTTTTAGAAGACAACCCAAAGTATTGATCTAGGCCCATTTTGGTATATTTCATGCCACCATTTCACCGCCAAATGCGATAAAAAAAAAAAAGTTCACTTTTTCAAAAAAATTTGTCACAAACTATAGGTTTCCCATTGAAATTATTTACAAACAGCTTCTGCAATTATGGCACAAATGGTTGTAAATGCTTCTCTGGGATCCCCTTTTTTCAGAAATAGCAGACTTATATGGCTTTGGGGTTGCTTTTTGGTAATTAGAAGGCCGCTAAATGCCGCTGCGCACCACACGTGTTTTATGCCCAGGAGTGAAGGGGTTAATTAGGGAGCTTGTAGGGAGCTTGTAGGGTTAATTTTAGCTTTAGTGTAGTGTAGTAGACAACACCAAGTATTGATCTAAGCCCATTTTGGTATATTTTATGCCACCATTTCACCGCCAAATGCGAGCAAATAAAAAAAAAACTTTACATTTTTCACAATTTTAGGTTTCTCACTGAAATTATTTACAAACAGCTTGTGCTATTATGGCAGAAATTGTTGTAAAAGCTTCTCTGGGATCCCCTTTGTTCAGAAATAGCAGACTTATATGGCTTTGGCGTTGCTTTTTGGTAATTAGAAGGCCGCTAAATGCTGCTGCGCACCACACGTTAATTATGCCCCGCAGTGAAGGGGTTAAATTAGGTAGCTTGTAGGGAGCTTGCAGGGTTAATTTTAGAGATCAGCCTCCCACCTGACACATCCCACCACCTGATCCCTCCCAAACAGCTCTCTTCCATTGTTCCCGCCATCTTAAGTACTGCCAGAAAGTCTGCCAGTACTAAATAAGAGTTTTTTTTTTGTTTGTTTTTTTAAATAAAAATAATAAAATATTTTAGCTGTGATGGTCCCCTGCCTTAGCCCCAACCTCCCTGATCCCCCCTCCAGCTCTCTAACCCTCTCCCCTACCTAATTACCGCCATCTTGGGTACTGGCAGCTGTTTTTTACTTAAAAACTATTTCTGTAGTGTAGCAGCCCCCCACAATACCCCCACCCCCTCCCCCTCCCAGATCCTTTTATATTTAAAAAAAAAATTCCCTTTTTTTTCCCTTTCTGCCCTTATTCATGCACGCACATGCACGATCACGTGCACACTCGCCCCCTCGTGCACGCGCGCGCGCGCACGCACCCTCACACCCGGCGGACACTGGCACCATCGCTACCGGTGCAGAGAGGGCCACAGAGTGGCTCTCTCTGCATCGGAGGCTTGTAAAGTGGTATTGCAGGATGCCTCCATATTGAGGCATCACTGCAATACCCTCAGAGCTGCTGGAAGCATTTGTGATCGCTTCCAGCACTCTGTTAGACAACTGACGTACCAGGTACGTCCATTGTCATTAACTGTTAGTTTTTGCATGACGTACCTGGTATGTCAGTTGTCATTAAGGGGTTAAAGGACATAAAAGTTCTTATATAATTAGAAAGCTCAGTTATAATCAGACACCACCAGAGGCAGCACATTTCACAGGTGCACTCCTTTTGTATACTTATGCTATCTGTAAGAGGTTAAAAGAGTAGTTAAACTCCAAAGCAGCAATGCACTAGTGGGATTTATCTGAACACATATGGTGAGCCAATGACAACAGGCATGTGTGTGTAGCCACCAATCACCTGCTAGCTCACAGAAGTGCATTGCTGATCCTGAGCCAACCTAGATATGCATTTCAAAGATGATAAAGTATTTTTTTAAATAGAAATACATTGGGTGGGTGGGGTCTGTTAAAATTGCATGCTGTCTAAAGTTTATATTTAAATTTCTAGGGATTATTTTTTTAATTTCTGTATGCTTTTTTTTTTTTTTAACAGCAATTGAATTGATTAAACTAAAAAATTTTTTTTAAAAAAATGAATTTTTCAATAAATGTAATTTCTCACCTCACTGCTTAAAAACAGTTATTAAAGGGATAATAAACCATGCTCTTTTGGTAAAAACAAATACGTTATCAAAGTAAACATTAAAAGAAATGGAATGTGTTAAAAAACAAAATTATGCTTACCTGATAAAAAAAATTTCTTCAGATGGAAAGAGTCCACAGCTGCATTCTTTACTTTTGGGAAATAAGAACCTGGCCACCAAGAGGAGGCAAAGACACCCCAGCCAAAGGCTTAAAGGGACATAATACTCATATGCTAAATCACTTGAAACTGATGCAGTATAACTGTAAAAAGCTGTCAGGAAAATATCACCTGAGCATCTCTACGTAAAAAAGGAAGATATTTTACCTCACAATTTCCTCAGCTCAGCAGAGTAAGTTCTGTGTAAAAAGTTATACTCAGCTGCAGGTAAAAAAAAAAAAAAAAAAAAAAAGAAGAAATTAACAGCAGCCAATTGGCATCAGCAGTGCTGAGGTCATGAACTCTTTTACTGTGATCTCATGAGATTTGACTTAACTCATGAGATTTCATAGTAAGCTTCCTTTAAACTGAATAGGGAAATAACATGAGAGTGCACAAGGCTCATCCCCTTAGCTGTCCTGGGACAGACATACTAATATGCTGTTTAGAAATCCTTTACAATGGGATGTGGCTACTGAGGAACTTTTGAGGTAAAATATTTTTCTTTTTTACAAAGAGATGTTCAGGTGATATTTTCTAGTCAGCTTTTTACAGCTATACTGCATCACTTTCAAGTGTTTAAACATTTAAGTATTATAACCCTTTAAAAATTCCTCCCACTCCCCTTATCCCCCAGTCAATCTGCAGAGGAACAAGGAACAGTAGAAGAAATATCAGGGTGAAAAGGTGCCAGAAGAATAAATAGACAGACGCCCCACATACAAAATACGGATTGGGAGTTGTGGACTCTTTCCATCAGAAGAAAAGAAAATTATCAGGTAAGCATAATTTATGTTTTTCTTCATAAATGGAAAGAGTCCACAGCTGCATTCATTACTTTTGGGAAAACAATACACAAGCTATAGAGGACACTGAATGCCAAGATGGGAGAGTACAAGAGGCGGCCCATTCTGAGGGCACCAGGCCTGAAACCACTACCTAACAAAACACCGCTTCGTCCGAAGCCGAGAACATAGAAAGGAAAAAGCCCCAAGGACATTGACCCGCATATAGTACAAAAGCCTAGCTAGAGGCCGCAAAATCAGACTCAACTGAACCAACAGTCCTCCAGGAGACACCGTCGCCCAGCGGTCAGCCCCCAACCACACACCGCTTAGGGAACATCAGCCCAAAACTCCCAAAGGGACAGGGCAAGAAAACAAATCAAAGGAAATCGAAAGGACACCAAAAAAAATCCATAGGGAAGACCCTATGCGCAGCTCATAAAGACCCAAATGGGTCAACGACAAATAAGGGGAGGCAACGCCCAGACCAACAATAACACAAGGTCTAGGACAGGGTATCCTAACTGCGATCCTTACTCTTAACGTCAAGTGGAAGCACCGAAAAAGCAACTGAAGACTTATCCTCAAGTATTCAACACAAATACGTGTAGCAAACCCAGACCAGGTAAACACCCGAGTCAAGAACATGCAGCCGTCATCAGGACAACCCAAGAGAGAATACTTACTAAGAAGTAAAATGCGGCTAAACAAGATATCGGATTGTAAAAACTCCAAGACAGAGGGCACTCTCTAGGCAATCCCAGCCGCCAGACCAACACATAGGTCCCAAAAGAGGAGCAGCATAGAACCTCAAATAGGCCCATTACACCCCAAGGAACAACAATCTCAGGACCTACTCCCAGCCGGGCCAGCCCACGCATCAGTAGGTCCGAAAATAGGGGAACAGAAGAACCCAGACACCTGCACACAACAGAGCAAAATAAATGGCTTCAGCCATTCCATAGAGCCCGGGAACCCCCCGAAACTCAAAGACAGTAGACAAGGCCAAAGACCGGGAAGAGTCTCAACACGGAGCCAGCAAGACTCCAGATACAACAGAACAACCCAGAGAGCATGCCTCTCTCCAAATAGGTTAAACCCTCTGTTCCATCCCCTGAATCTAGGAAAAGTCCTAAAACAAGGCCTCCATAGGAGAACAAGCCCCCCTAAGAAAAAGGGGGCCATTAAAGACAGAGCACCTGCCCATGAGACACAAGGCCTCAGGCTGAATCAGAGAGCACTCTCCAACGCAAATGAACCTGGAAGAAATCCCCTGAAAACTTAGCGCACAGACAGGGTGCATTAGCTGCAGGGGTTACCATATAACCCTTCGCCTGCAGAACCGCGAAGCCATCAGGTTACTTCAGCATACCGTCCAGGGGAAACCGTTCATTGAGCATAGACAAAACCAAAGAGTAGCGGGTCCTCAGGAAATCTGGCCAAAGGTGACCAGATCTACTAGTCAAACTAAAGGTCATAGTCCAAATTCCCGGAACAGGAGAACCCTGAACCCTCCCTAGATACTGAAAAGACCAGTAACAACCTGCAACAGGATCTACAAGGGAAAACGCTGAAAAGAACCAGGGCGAGGACAGGTTCAAGCCCCCAATTGTTTAAAACAAACAATACCCCAGCAATGTAAACACCCCGTCTGATATAGAAAACAGACCCACAGGAAGATATTAATGTAATGTCCAGGACAACCCGGAAAACGAGAACACCTCACAAGTCCCGACCCAAGGAAGAGACCACCCCATGCCGAAGTCCAATGCTCCAAAGGAGCTAAGGCATCTTGAACCAAGACACTAGAGCCCATAGGCGTTCGATTGCCACAAGACGTGCAAAGTAAGGGAATACCACAAGGACAAGGTCACTCGATCAAAAGTTAGTCTCCACCTCACCATACAAGACAGAGGAGTACCTAAAGCCAAGGATGCAGAACATCCCCAGGTCCGGGAAAAATCCTAAGCAGAGTCCAAAAGAACTCTCTTGAAAGGAAACTCAGGTCCCCCAAAGGAGACCCAACTCACATGGAGGAACGGACAAAATCCAAAGGGTCTCAAAGAAGAGAGCAGCCATCTCCCGAAGGGAAACCCAGGACCTCAAAAGGAGACCTAACCCACATGGAGAAGACCAAGGTCTCACTAACAATAGAACCACGGAAGGAACACGTCCAAAAGGACAATTCCTAGAGCCTCCAAAAGGCCAAATCGCCTTAAACCAGCGGTAAGGAGGCGCTAAACCCCCAATCCTCCCACGTAAGCAAGAATACTCTAGGTCCCGAGAGAATCGGAAGCAAAGGAGTGACGCAGCAGAAAGTCGCGGACCCAGTCAACCAGCTTGAAGGCTCAAAAAGGACTGAAACAATCCTTCCAGCCTCACGGACCCTCGTTAGAATGCGTAGCTGAAACTTGTATAATAAAACAAGAAACACAAATAATAAAGTGAGCACTCTGCGCCTCAACCGGACCAGCCAGGCAGAACAGGCGCCATGTGTCTGAACAAGCCACGAGACAGAAGATCTGAACCCAAGCAGGACCAGTCTGCAGACAGGGCCATAACTGTCCAGCTGCCTAAATCCTCCCCACGAGGGGAAGAGAAAAACAGACAAAACAAACTTCCGCAGAAGTAAACAGCGAGAATCGATCCCAGAGAAAAGTTCCTGAAGGAAACGTATAATCCAAAATAAAAGTCATCCTAACCGGATAAAAGAAAATATAAGGCAACCCGTAGGTAAACGCCCAATAAGAAACAGGCATACCCGCAGGACCAGCCAAACGGAACCCTGATCTTCCAACAAAAACTGGGAAACATCTCAATGATCGACAATCAGGAGATTGCGTCATCCCCTCATGTCTAATGAGGTGAGCCATTTGAAGTAGAAAACTGCGGATTCCCGTATCCGTTAAGGATAGGATCCTCTAACAACTCAAAAAACATAATTTATGTAAGAACTTACCTGATAAATTCATTTCTTTCATATTAGCAAGAGTCCATGAGCTAGTGACGTATGGGATATACAATCCTACCAGGAGGGGCAAAGTTTCCCAAACCTCAAAATGCCTACAAATACACCCCTCACCACACCCACAAATCAGTTTAACGAATAGCCAAGAAGTGGGGTGATAAGAAAAAAGTGCGAAAGCATATAAAATAAGGAATTGGAATAATTGTGCTTTATACAAAAAAATCATAACCACCACAAAAAAAGGGCGGGCCTCATGGACTCTTGCTAATATGAAAGAAATGAATTTATCAGGTAAGTTCTTACATAAATTATGTTTTCTTTCATGTAATTAGCAAGAGTCCATGAGCTAGTGACGTATGGGATAATGACTACCCAAGATGTGGATCTTTCCACGCAAGAGTCACTAGAGAGGGAGGGATAAAATAAAGACAGCCAATTCCTGCTGAAAATAATCCACACCCAAAATAAAGTTTAATGAAAAACATAAACAGAATATTCAAACTGAAACCGCTGCCTGAAGTACTTTTCTACCAAAAACTGCTTCAGAAGAAGAAAACACATCAAAATGGTAGAATTTAGAAAAAGTATGCAAAGAGGACCAAGTTGCTGCTTTGCAAATCTGATCAACCGAAGCTTCATTCCTAAACGCCCAGGAAGTAGAAACTGACCTAGTAGAATGAGCTGTAATCCTTTGAGGCGGAGTTTTACCCGACTCGACATAGGCATGATGAATTAAAGATTTCAACCAAGATGCCAAAGAAATGGCAGAAGCTTTCTGGCCTTTTCTAGAACCGGAAAAGATAACAAATAGACTAGAAGTCTTTCGGAAAGACTTAGTAGCTTCAACATAATATTTCAAAGCTCTAACAACATCCAAAGAATGCAACGATTTCTCCTTAGAATTCTTAGGATTAGGACATAATGAGGGAACCACAATTTCTCTACTAATGTTGTTGGAATTCACAACCTTAGGTAAAAATTCAAAAGAAGTTCGCAACACCGCCTTATCCTGATGAAAAATCAGAAAAGGAGACTCACAAGAAAGAGCAGATAATTCAGAGACTCTTCTGGCAGAAGAGATCGCCAAAGGGAACAAAACTTTCCAAGAAAGCAATTTAATGTCCAATGAATGCATGGGTTCAAAAGGAGGAGCTTGAAGAGCCCCCAGAACCAAATTCAAACTCCAAGGAGGAGAAATTGACTTAATGACAGGTTTTATACGAACCAAAGCTTTTACAAAACAATGAATATCAGGAAGATTAGCAATCTTTCTGTGAAAAAGAACAGAAAGAGCAGAGATTTGTCCTTTCAAAGAACTTGCGGATAAACCTTTATCTAAACCATCCTGAAGAAACTGTAAAATTCTCGGAATTCTAAAAGAATGCCAAGAAAAATGATGAGAAAGACACCAAGAAATATAAGTCTTCCAGACTCTATAATATATCTCTCTAGATACAGATTTACGAGCCTGTAACATAGTATTAATCACAGAGTCAGAGAAACCTCTTTGACCAAGAATCAAGCGTTCAATCTCCATACCTTTAAATTTAAGGATTTGAGATCCTGATGGAAAAAAGGACCTTGCGACAGAAGGTCTGGTCTTAGCGGAAGAGCCCACGGATGGCAAGAGGCCATCCGGACAAGATCCGCATACCAAAACCTGTGAGGCCATGCTGGCGCTACCAGCAGAACAAACTAGCATTCCTTCAGAATCTTGGAGATTACTCTTGGAAGAAGAACTAGAGGCGGAAAGATATAGGCAGGATGATACTTCCAAGGAAGTGATAATGCATCCACTGCTTCCGCCTGAGGATCCCGGGATCCGGACAAATACCTGGGAAGTTTCTTGTTTAGATGAGACGCCATCAGATCTATTTCTGGAAGCTCCCACATTTGAACAATCTGAAGAAATACCTCTGGGTGAAGAGACCATTCGCCCGGATGCAACGTTTGGCGACTGAGATAATCCGCTTCCCAATTGTCTATACCTGGGATATGAACCGCAGAGATTAGACAGGAGCTGGATTCCGCCCAAACCAGAATTCGAGATACTTCTTTCATAGCCAGAGGACTGTGAGTCCCTCCTTGATGATTGATGTATGCCACAGTTGTGACATTGTCTGTCTGAAAACAAATGAACGATTCTCTCTTCAGAAGAGGCCAAGACTGAAGAGCTCTGAAAATTGCACGGAGTTCCAAAATATTGATCGGTAATCTCACCTCCTGAGATTCCCAAACTCCTTGTGCCGTCAGAGATCCCCACACAGCTCCCCAACCTGTAAGACTTGCATCTGTTGAAATTACAGTCCAGGTCGGAAGAACAAAAGAAGCCCCCTGAATTAAACGATGGTGATCTGTCCACCACGTTAGAGAGTGTCGTACAATCGGTTTTAAAGATATTAATTGAGATATCTTTGTGTAATCCCTGCACCATTGATTCAGCATACAGAGCTGAAGAGGTCGCATGTGAAAATGAGCAAAGGGGATCGCGTCCGATGCAGCAGTCATAAGACCTAGAATTTCCATGCATAAGGCTACCGAAGGGAATGACTGTGACTGAAGGTTTCGACAAGCTGTAATCAACTTTAGACGTCTCTTGTCTGTTAAAGACAGAGTCATGGACACTGAATCTATCTGGAAACCCAGAAAGGTTACCCTTGTCTGAGGAATCAATTAACTTTTTAGTGAATTGATCCTCCAACCATGATCTTGAAGAAACAACACAAGTCGATTCGTATGATATTCTGCTAAATGTAAAGACTGAGCAAGTACCAAGATATCGTCTAAATAAGGAAATACCACAATACACTGTTCTCTGATTACAGACAGAAGGGCACTGAGAACCTTTGTAAAAATTCTTGGAGCTGTAGCTAGGCCAAACGGCAGAGCCACAAACTGGTAATGCTTATCCAGAAAAGAGAATCTCAGGAACTGATAATGATCTGGATGGATGTGATAACTGAACCAGTATTGATAGAAAAATCGACAGGATTTCCGGTGGCTGGAGTTGTTCAGAGCAGAGCACGCGCTGAGCTTGGCGTGCAGTGAGGAGAGTGGGACTCTGATACTCTAATTCAAACATCCCCCGTGCAGTTGCTCCCGTTGCTGGTGTCTCGAACACCCTAGGGAGATGGGCTAAAATACCTAAGCCCCGGCAGGAAATTCTCAAAACTGACCTATTCCTGGCTCATAGGTCAGAGCCACATTTGCGCTAAAGAGCTATAATAATAAAAGGGGAAGCGGCATCTGAGCTTCTCACCTGTGCCGAAACTGAGCCCAAGTGCAAGGTGTTGGAATTGGCGTCTGGCTTGCTTTGTCTACAGTACCCGAACCAGACCCCCCTGGAGGGGTCGGAGTGTCGCGCCCGAGGAGAACTGGGCAGCCGTGGAGCGGATCCTGAAAAGTTGGTGTTGGTGTGCTTGCTGTGGGGTCACTTTAGTGGCCTCCTAGAGTGCTGTCTGGGTCTGATTCCCGGTGCCGGATCGGAGGAGCCGTAACTCGGATAGGCTCGGGCGGAGGGGGTCTGCCCAATCGGAGGTTCCGGAGTTGCCGACCCCCCCGGTATGCCCAATTGGAGACAAAGGCTTGTGAACTAGTCAGGTGATCTGGCTAACCTGAGCTACGGAGGCCCTACGGGGTCAGAGTAAACGCCGAAAAAGTTCCAGGCTGAATAGGGATTGAAAACCCCTGTTTGCAGCCCAGCATCGTGTAATATTTCAGCACGGCCATCTTCTGGACAAGCAGGTTGATCTGGACGGTGTGTCAGGTAATCGATAAGGCCAAGCTAGCCTGGATGTGCAAGCTGTAGAAGGGTAAAAAGACCCGGGACTCACCCTGCGTATCTGTATGTCTGCAATGTCTGGACTAATCCTGTAAAGTTTATAACCGTTCAAAGACCCTTTTTGCTCACAGTCTTATATATAACACAATATAAAGGGGAAAATTGTGTTTACAAGGGGGACAGAAAAGTTAAAAAAAAGGGGATAAAAATTGGCTATTAGCCATCTATGCTTTAGTTTCTTGATGTTCCCTTATTCAGATTTCTAATGTGCCCTGCAGTTAATTTTTTTTTTTTGACGCTAGGTAATAGATGTTAAACTTATTGTCTAGGCTGCATAAGTGCAAAAATTTATATTTGTTAACATCTAGGTTATCCTCAATTTAAAGTATGATAATGGTGCCAGTAGAATACTGTTTAGTCTGGTGTCAAGTGATCTGTCTATAGCAGGCTCCTTTGTGTTTGTTCACATATATATATAATTTTTCTTTTTTTTTTTTTTTTTCTTCTGCTGTTTTTTGTGTTTTCAATTTATATAAATAGTTAGTTATTCAGAAGGTGGAGGGAAGGGAAGGGGGGGTCTTCACAATTGTGTATTTAGATACTTAAGGATTTACAAATCACGTATTTGGTACCAGGCGAGTACCTGGCTTTGTATAGTGTGTTGTGCAGCATATGCACTATTTTGAATGGAAAGATATATCACTCAGGTGAAATCTATTTCACCCATAATGCCTGTGAAAACGAAAGATAAAAAAAGTAATAAAACAGCTGATACCAGTCTAGATAATCCTATGGATTCCAGTAAGAGTGTGTTTGATATGCAAGAGCTTACTGTTAAACTCCTGGAAGTGTTCTCGCCCCAATTTGAAGCAATTAAAAAGGAATTAGGATCTATTTCTACTGAAATAGTCACATTATCATCTGAAGTGAAACTTTTTTCAAACAGATTAACAGAGGCTGAGTCTAGAATTTCGAATTTAGAAGATCAGGGCCACATTTCAGCAGAGATTATTAAAAAACAAGATTCTAAAATCAGAAATATGCAGCTTCGCCTGGAGGATCTTGAGGATCGCTCCCGGCGTAATAATATTAGATTAGTTGGCCTACCAGAAGTCGCAGAATTTGATGACCTCTTAAAATTTACGTCTACTACACTACCCCTGGCGCTAGGGATGCCCCCCCAATCAGTTCCACTTATAATTGAACGGGCGCATAGACTGGGCCCTAAGAAAGACCTCGTAGATGGAGCTTTAAAAAATAGAGTTTGTTTATTTAAACTCCTAAAATATCAAGACAAGATTGAGCTTATGAGACTGTTTAAAACAGCAGAACCCCTTTTTTTTGGTAATAGCAGAATATTAATGTTTCAAGATTTTTCCTCTGAGACTTCGGCGAGGAGGAGAACTATGGCCCCGCATTGTACACAACTTATAAATAAAGGGATAAAAGCACGGATGATCTATCCTGCTCGAATCATAGTTGAAAATCGAGGTACTAGACGCTCATTTGACGAGGTCTCAGAGGTAAAAAAATACATAGAATCCCTGTGAGCAGAGGCTAGATGTGGTTTGGTACTCAAATAAGATGTTAGATGAATAATATTTTTGAAGGTGTGATAATGTTCAAGCTAAACTTAATGTCAATTTTTATGATTAGCGCATTTGTTATTTGTTATATGTATTTGGTGTTTTGTTGCTTCTTTTTTCCTTTTTTTTTTTTTTTTTTTCTCTCCCTCTCTCCTTCTCCTCTCCCTTCCTCCTGGCCCTCCCCTTTTGTCTCATTGCATTTTTTTTTTCAAGGTATTTTATATGGCCATTCCGGTCAGCTCTCTTTTTCTTGATAGATTGATGCTGAATGGGTGAGGGACTCAAAGTACTCTCTTGGAATATAGGAGGAATAACTTCCCCTATTAAGCGTAAATTAGTTATTAAAAAATTAGCTACCCATAAACCGGATATAGTTCTCCTACAGGAGACACATCTCAGTCAACAAGAAGCAGCGAAACTGAAAATAAAGTGGGTAGGGGAAGTTATTTCAACAGCAAGCCGAGCTAGAAAATGTGGGTTAGCTATCCTTCTTCATAAGGATCTCGATTATAAAATAATTAAAGTAGAAGTGGACGAAGCGGCTAGGTATATCCTTCTTCAAATTCATCTAAAAAACGTCAAACTGGTGATTTTTAATGTATACGCCCCAAATAATTTTTCCAGAGAATTCTGGGAAAATATAAAGCTAAAACTATTTCCTTATGTCTCTGAGAACGTAATTCTTGGGGGAGATTTTAATGCAACTCTTTGTCCTACTCTAGATAGATTCTCAAAAAAAAATATTGCAGTCCATAATAGATATGCGAAATTTTTAAAACAATGGTGCTCAAGGTTAAAATTAGTAGATGTTTGGCGGCTAAAAAATCCTGACAAGCTGCTATATTCTTGTGAGTCTTTAGCACATGGAACATTTTCAAGAATAGACTTCTTTTTAATTTCAGAAACATTAGCCTTAGAAGAAATAGAGGCCGAAATAGGAGAAATTAGTATATCAGATCATGCCATCATCTCATTATCTTTTATAGCAGGTAACAAAGAAAGGATCAAAACACTTAGATTTATCTTTCCTCGCTATTTATGTAATAACCCTAAATTTGTTAATTTTATGAAAGCCTCTTGGCAGCGCTATTATGCTGAAAATTCAAGTTACTCTCACAAGATTGAAATCTGTTGGGAAGCTTTTAAAGCTGTATTACGAGGTGAAATCCAGGTTTTTGTAAGTATAGGTAAGAAGAAGAGCAGAATAAGAGAAACTCAAATTTTAAATCAGGTTAGGAATGCTTTCACAATGTATTGTGCAAATCCTACAGTGGGGAATTGGGGGAAATATAGAGATAAGAGAAAGGAAAGAGATCTCTTCTTGAAACAAAAATTAGTAGAGGAAGAAACTAAAATAAATCTTCACTTTAAAGGTATTCATGGGTACTCGGCCAAATTTTTGGCCAAACTTACTAAAAGTAGAAAAAAGAAAAATCTTATATTGGCAATCCAAACGGATAAAGGTAGAGTTACAGAAACTAAGGAGATCTTAGAAATTTTCTATACTTATTACCAACAGCTCTACTCCGATACTGCAATAAACAATGTCAATCATAACAATTTTTGGGATATGATAAAGGCCCCTAAAATATCTAATGAGGATTTGTTAGTGATAAATGCCCCGATTTCAATACAAGAAATCAGAAAAGCTATAGATAATTTAAAAATGAACAAAGCAGCGGGTTCTGATGGATTCCCCGCTGAATTCTATAAATGTATGAGTGAAGAGGTATCAGTGATACTAGAAAAACTTTTCAATTCTTATTTTTGTACAATGAATCCTATATCCAATTATTTCTCTGCGGCGAATATTTCTCTCATTCTAAAGAAAGGTAAAAACCCGGAAGATCTGGCTTCCTACAGACCAATTTCTGTCTTAAATATAGATTATAAAATATTAATGGCAATTATTGCGGGAAGAATCTCTAAATGTTTACATAATATTATCCATCCAGATCAAACTGGATTTATGATAGACAGAAATCCAACAAAAAATATACGTAAAGTAATTAATCTGTTGGATTACGCGTGGAATGTAGATCAGGGTAGGAAGAAACCGGTCTGGCAAGATGCGGCTATTCTTTCCCTGGATGCCATTAAAGCCTTTGATTCAATTATTTGGGAATATTTATTCAGAACATTAGAGCAATTTGGGTTTAAGGGAGAATTTTTACACTTCATTCATAGAATTTATTATAATCCAATATCTTTTTTACTTATTAATGGGACCTTGTCATCCAAAATAACTTTACAAAGGGGCACTAGGCAGGGGTGTCCGTTGTCCCCCTTGCTTTTTAATATTGCATTAGAACCTCTAGCAATTCGGTTCAGGGAAGTGTTAATGGGATGCCAGTTTGGTATACATTCCCTGAAAATCTTGTTGTATGCGGATGTTATTATTTTTAGCCAATGTTCAGCAGTCTATCTTATTAGTGTTACAAACTCTGAAACTTTTCAGTTCATTCTCTGGGTATAAGATAAACTTAGAGAAGAGTGAATTATTGTGCCTTAATGATAGAATGATAGTAACTCCTAGTATTCCCTTTAAACAGGTCGATGCTATTAAATATCTAGGCCTGGTTCTGCACAGGAATCCTAGTTGCTGGTATAAAGCTAATTTTGAACCACTGTTCCAAAAGATTGCTGATGACTTACAACTATGGGTTGCATTCCCACTGTCTTTGACAGCACGCGTTAGGCTAATTAAATCTATCATTTTCCCACGTTTGTTATACCCGCTTCAGAATTTACCGTTGTTTATCTTAAATAAGGATCTTAAGCGAATTAACTCCTTATTTACTAAATTTATTTGGAATAATAAAAAATCACGATTGGCCTTAGGGAGACTTATGCAAACTCCTGGAGGGGCTGGTTTAGCGTTACCTGATCTTAAACTCTACAATCTGGCGGCGCTGGTTAAGATAGCAATGGATTGGATTGCTGGCTCCAATATCGTTTCTTCTGAAGAGATAGAATCATTTGTAATTGCACCATTTTCATTAAAAGCGATCTTGCACTGCAAAGTACAGAAATTGCCGCAGAATATTAGCTGCCTTATCTCTATAAAGAATGTAGTATATGCATGGCAAAAAACCTGTGCAATTTTAGATCTGGATTATTCTTTTTCTGATTTCTTACCTATTGTAAGTAACCCGAGTTTTCTTCCAGGGATACATCAAAAAGTATTTAGAGACTGGGCAGAAAAAGGTTTACTTTATGTGAAACAATTTCTTGACGAAAATTATCATATAGTACCTGCTGAAGATATTTTCAGTAATTACAATATACCTAGATCCAATTTATTCGCGTATTTTCAAATCCGTCATTTTATTTTAGATCAGAAGTGGCGGCCTACATCCACAATAGTTTGGCCCGATATTAAACTTTGTATACAAAAATTCACTACAGGTGATGCCTCGATCTCTCTGTTGTATGATATCATGCTGAATAAGCAGAGTCTGCCCATTAGGGATAATCTAGGTAAATTTTGGTCTGCAAAAATTCCCGTGATAGATTTTGAAAATATTTCTCAAAGCTTTAATTTGCTGCAGAAATGCAAAGTACCAATGGCCTGGAAAGAATCACATATGAAGCTGATTAATGACTTCTATATTTCACCATGGAAGATGAAAAAGTTTTACCCTTTATCAGTCAATATCTGCCCACGTTGCGCATATTATAAGGCAGATATACTCCATATGTTTTGGTCTTGCCCTATGGTCAGACAATTATGGCTGAAGATAATTTATTGGTTTAATAAATTATTCAAAGTTACAATATTGCTAGCAGTAGAGGATATTTTCTTTCTATACCCTTTCAATGATGATTTTAATAGGAACACCATAGAAAGCTTAAATACAGTTATATTAGCAGTTAGATTCTGTATACTTAAAAATTGGAAAAGTAAGCGTTTATTAGGACTAGCTGAGGTCTTTAAAATATTTCAGGAGCAGATTGTCTTTGAATCTTTCCATCTCCATGATGCCTCTGAGAAAAGAATTAAGAAGTTCTTATGGAAATGGTCACCGGTTATATTAACCTATCCAAGTGTTATTCAAAAAATGATTCTCTCCCCCTTTCTAGCATCAGTAAGTTTTGCAGAATTGACTCTATTAAATGTTTTTCCACATAATTGGATTAAGTAGCCTGGATGGGTCAATATGGAGATATGGAGGGACAGTTGGAGGGGGGGAGAGGAGGAGAGGATTGTCCCTTTTTTTCCCCTTTTTTTTTTTTTTTTCCTCTCTCTTTCTTTTCTGTCTATATTTATGTGTATATTTATATGATTTGGTTATGTGTTGAATCTGTAAACAAGTTGATGTAAAAACCCTTTAAAAGTTCAGCAGTGTATATTAATAATGACAAATCTTGAGCAGGGTATTAGGTATTGATGATCATTTTATATATTGAAGTAATTATTTCCTCATGTGATCATTTTCTTTTTTGTCTTTCTGTATGCAGCGCTGCTTTGTTTTGTTTTGTTATTTTTCTTGATCTTCGCCCTGCGTGGTATAAAGATTTGTAATTTGAAAAAAAAAAAAAAAAAAACCAAAAAAAAAAAAAAAAAATGATCTGGATGAATCGGAATATGCAGATATGCATCCTGTAAATCTATTGTGGACATATAATGCCCTTGTTGAACAAAAGGCAAGATAGTCCTTACAGTTACCATTTTGAACGTTGGTATCCTTACATAACGATTCAATATTTTTAGATCCAGAACTGGTCTGAAGGAATTCTCTTTCTTTGGTACAATGAAGAGATTTGAATAAAACCCCAGCCCCTGTTCCAGAACTGGAACTGGCATAATTACTCCAGCCAACTCTAGATCTGAAACACATTTCAGAAATGATTGAGCTTTCACTGGATTTACTGGGACACGGGAAAGAAAAAATCTCTTTGCAGGAGGTCTTATCTTGAAACCAATTCTGTACCCTTCTGAAACAATGTTCTGAATCCAAAGATTGTGAACAGAATTGATCCAAATTTCTTTGAAAGAACGTAACCTGCCCCCTACCAGCTGAGCTGGAATGAGGGCCGCACCTTCATGTGGACTTAGAAGCTGGCTTTGCTTTTCTAGAAGGCTTGGATTTATTCCAGACTGGAGATGGTTTCCAAACTGAAACTGCTCCTGAGGATGAAGGATCAGGCTTTTGTTCTTTGTTGAAACGAAAGGAACGAAAACGATTATTAGCCCTGTTTTTACCCTTAGATTTTTTATCCTGTGGTAAAAAAGTTCCTTTCCCACCAGTAACAGTTGAGATAATAGAATCCAACTGAGAACCAAATAATTTGTTTCCCTGGAAAGAAATGGAAAGTAGAGTCGATTTAGAAGACATATCAGCATTCCAAGTTTTAAGCCATAAAGCTCTTCTAGCTAAAATAGCTAGAGACATAAACCTGACATCAACTCTGATAATATCAAAAATGGCATCACAGATAAAATTATTAGCATGTTGAAGAAGAATAATAATATTATGAGAATCATGATCTGTTACTTGTTGCGCTAAAATTTCCAACCAAAAAGTTGAAGCTGCAGCAACATCAGCCAATGATATAGCAGGTCTAAGAAGATTACCTGAACACAGATAAGCTTTTCTTAGAAAGGATTCAATTTTCCTATTTAAAGGATCCTTAAAGGAAGTACCATCTGACGTAGGAATAGTAGTACGTTTAGCAAGGGTAGAAATAGCCCCATCAACTTTAGGGATTTTGTCCCAAAATTCTAATCTGTCAGACGGCACAGGATATAATTGCTTAAAACGTTTAGGAGTAAATGAATTACCCAAATTATTCCATTCTCTGGAAATTACTTCAGAAATAGCACCAGGAACAGGAAAAACTTCTGGAATAACCACAGGAGATTTAAAGACCTTATCTAAACGTTTAGATTTAGTATCAAGAGGACCAGAATCCTCAATTTCTAAAGCAATTAGTACTTCTTTAAGTAAAGAACGAATAAATTCCATTTTAAATAAATATGAAGATTTATCAGCATCAACCTCTGAGACAGAATCCTCTGAACCAGAAGAGTCATTAGAATCAGAATGATGTTCATTTAAAAATTCATCTGTATAAAGAGAAGTTTTAAAAGATTTTTTATGTTTACTAGAAGGAGGAATAACAGACATAGCCTTCTTGATGGATTCAGAAACAAAATCTCTTATGTTATCAGGAACATTCTGAACATTAGATGTTGATGGAACTGCAACAGGTAATGGTACATTACTAAAGGAAATATTATCTGCATTAACAAGTTTGTCATGACAATTAATACAAACAACAGCTGGAGGAACAGCTACCAAAAGTTTACAGCAGATACACTTAGCTTTTCCTGAAGTATCTTCTGACTCAGATGCAACGTGAGACATCTTGCAATATGTAAGAGAAAAAACAACATGTAAAGCAAAATTGATCAAATTCCTTAAATGACAGTTTCAGGAATGGGAAAAAATGCCAAGGAACAAGCTTCTAGCAACCAGAAGCAAAGAAAAATGAGACTTAAATAATGTGGAGACAAAAAGCGACGCCCATATTTTTTTAGCGCCAAATAAGACGCCCACATTATTTGGCGCCTAAATGCTTTTGGCGCCAAAAATGACGCCACATCCGGAACGCCAACATTTTGGTGCAAAAGAACGTCAAAAAATGACGTAACTTCCGGCGACACGTATGACGCCGGAAACAGAAAAGATTTTTTTTTTTTTTGCGCCAAAAAAGTCAGCGCCAAGAATGACGCAATAAAATGAAGCATTTTCAGCCCCCGCGAGCCTAACAGCCCACAGGGAAAAAAGTCAAATTTTTAAGGTAAGAAAAATAATTGATTCAAGTGCATTATCCCAAATATGAAACTGACTGTCTGAAAATAAGGAATGTTGAACATCCTGAGTCAAGGCAAATAAATGTTTGAATACATATATTTAGAACTTTATTAAAAAAGTGCCCAACCATAGCTTAGAGTGTCACAGAAAAACAGAATTTATGTTTACCTGATAAATTACTTTCTCCAACGGTGTGTCCGGTCCACGGCGTCATCCTTACTTGTGGGATATTCTCTTCCCCAACAGGAAATGGCAAAGAGCCCAGCAAAACTGGTCACATGATCCCTCCTAGGCTCCGCCTACCCCAGTCATTCGACCGACGTTAAGGAGGAATATTTGCATAGGAGAAACCATATGATACCGTGGTGACTGTAGTTAAAGAAAATAAAATATCAGACCTGATTAAAAAACCAGGGCGGGCCGTGGACCGGACACACCGTTGGAGAAAGTAATTTATCAGGTAAACATAAATTCTGTTTTCTCCAACATAGGTGTGTCCGGTCCACGGCGTCATCCTTACTTGTGGGAACCAATACCAAAGCTTTAGGACACGGATGAAGGGAGGGAGCAAATCAGGTCACCTAAATGGAAGGCACCACGGCTTGCAAAACCTTTCTCCCAAAAATAGCCTCAGAAGAAGCAAAAGTATCAAACTTGTAAAATTTGGTAAAAGTGTGCAGTGAAGACCAAGTCGCTGCCCTACATATCTGATCAACAGAAGCCTCGTTCTTGAAGGCCCATGTGGAAGCCACAGCCCTAGTGGAATGAGCTGTGATTCTTTCAGGAGGCTGCCGTCCGGCAGTCTCGTAAGCCAATCTGATGATGCTTTTAATCCAAAAAGAGAGAGAGGTAGAAGTTGCTTTTTGACCTCTCCTTTTACCAGAATAAACAACAAACAAGGAAGATGTTTGTCTAAAATCCTTTGTAGCATCTAAATAGAATTTTAGAGCGCGAACAACATCCAAATTGTGCAACAAACGTTCCTTCTTCGAAACTGGTTTCGGACACAAAGAAGGCACGACTATCTCCTGGTTAATGTTTTTGTTAGAAACAACTTTTGGAAGAAAACCAGGTTTAGTACGTAAAACCACCTTATCTGCATGGAACACCAGATAAGGAGGAGAACACTGCAGAGCAGATAATTCTGAAACTCTTCTAGCAGAAGAAATTGCAACCAAAAACAAAACTTTCCAAGATAATAACTGAATATCAACGGAATGTAAGGGTTCAAACGGAACCCCCTGAAGAACTGAAAGAACTAAGTTGAGACTCCAAGGAGGAGTCAAAGGTTTGTAAACAGGCTTGATTCTAACCAGAGCCTGAACAAAGGCTTGAACATCTGGCACAGCTGCCAGTTTTTTGTGAAGTAACACAGACAAGGCAGAAATCTGTCCCTTCAAGGAACTTGCAGATAATCCTTTCTCCAATCCTTCTTGAAGAAAGGATAGAATCTTAGGAATCTTTACCTTGTCCCAAGGGAATCCTTTAGATTCACACCAACAGATATATTTTTTCCAAATTTTGTGGTAAATTTTTCTAGTTACAGGCTTTCTGGCCTGAACAAGAGTATCAATAACAGAATCTGAGAACCCTCGTTTTGATAAGATCAAGCGTTCAATCTCCAAGCAGTCAGCTGGAGTGAGACCAGATTCGGATGTTCGAACGGACCTTGAACAAGAAGGTCTCGTCTCAAAGGTAGCTTCCATGGTGGAGCCGATGACATATTCACCAGATCTGCATACCAAGTCCTGCGTGGCCACGCAGGAGCTATCAAGATCACCGACGCCCTCTCCTGATTGATCCTGGCTACCAGCCTGGGGATGAGAGGAAACGGCGGGAATACATAAGCTAGTTTGAAGGTCCAAGGTGCTACTAGTGCATCTACTAGAGTCGCCTTGGGATCCCTGGATCTGGACCCGTAGCAAGGAACCTTGAAGTTCTGCCGAGAGGCCATCAGATCCATGTCTGGAATGCCCCACAGTTGAGTAATTTGGGCAAAGATTTCCGGATGGAGTTCCCACTCCCCCGGATGTAATGTCTGACGACTCAGAAAATCCGCTTCCCAATTTTCCACTCCTGGGATGTGGATTGCAGACAGGTGGCAGGAGTGAGTCTCCGCCCATTGAATGATTTTGGTCACTTCTTCCATCGCCAGGGAACTCCTTGTTCCCCCCTGATGGTTGATGTACGCAACAGTCGTCATGTTGTCTGATTGAAACCGTATGAACTTGGCCTTTGCTAGCTGAGGCCAAGCCTTGAGAGCATTGAATATCGCTCTCAGTTCCAGAATATTTATCGGTAGAAGAGATTCTTCCCGAGACCAAAGACCCTGAGCTTTCAGGGATCCCCAGACCGCGCCCCAGCCCATCAGACTGGCGTCGGTCGTGACAATGACCCACTCTGGTCTGCGGAAGGTCATCCCTTGTGACAGGTTGTCCAGGGACAGCCACCAACGGAGTGAGTCTCTGGTCCTCTGATTTACTTGTATCTTCGGAGACAAGTCTGTATAGTCCCCATTCCACTGACTGAGCATGCACAGTTGTAATGGTCTTAGATGAATGCGCGCAAAAGGAACTATGTCCATTGCCGCTACCATCAAACCTATTACTTCCATGCACTGCGCTATGGAAGGAAGAGGAACGGAATGAAGTGTTTGACAAGAGTTTAGAAGTTTTGTTTTTCTGGCCTCTGTCAGAAAAATCCTCATTTCTAAGGAGTCTATTATTGTTCCCAAGAAGGGAACCCTTGTCGACGGAGATAGAGAACTCTTTTCCACGTTCACTTTCCATCCGTGAGATCTGAGAAAGGCCAGGACTATGTCCGTGTGAGCCTTTGCTTGAGGAAGGGACGACGTTTGAATCAGAATGTCGTCCAAGTAAGGTACTACTGCAATGCCCCTTGGTCTTAGCACCGCTAGAAGGGACCCTAGTACCTTTGTGAAAATCCTTGGAGCAGTGGCTAATCCGAAAGGAAGCGCCACGAACTGGTAATGCTTGTCCAGGAATGCGAACCTTAGGAACCGATGATGTTCCTTGTGGATAGGAATATGTAGATACGCATCCTTTAAATCCACCGTGGTCATGAATTGACCTTCCTGGATGGAAGGAAGAATTGTTCGAATGGTTTCCATTTTGAACGATGGAACCTTGAGAAACTTGTTTAAGATCTTGAGATCTAAGATTGGTCTGAACGTTCCCTCTTTTTTGGGAACTATGAACAGATTGGAGTAGAACCCCATCCCTTGTTCTCCTAATGGAACAGGATGAATCACTCCCATTTTTAACAGGTCTTCTACACAATGTAAGAATGCCTGTCTCTTTATGTGGTCTGAAGACAATTGAGACCTGTGGAACCTCCCCCTTGGGGGAAGCCCCTTGAATTCCAGAAGATAACCTTGGGAGACTATTTCTAGTGCCCAAGGATCCAGAACATCTCTTGCCCAAGCCTGAGCGAAGAGAGAGAGTCTGCCCCCCACCAGATCCGGTCCCGGATCGGGGGCCAACATTTCATGCTGTCTTGGTAGCAGTGGCAGGTTTCTTGGCCTGCTTTCCCTTGTTCCAGCCTTGCATTGGTCTCCAGGCTGGCTTGGCTTGAGAAGTATTACCCTCTTGCTTAGAGGACGTAGCACTTGGGGCTGGTCCGTTTCTACGAAAGGGACGAAAATTAGGTATGAGGAAGGGCGTGGCCCTTACCCCCAGTGATATCAGAGATAATCTCTTTCAAGTCAGGGCCAAACAGCGTTTTCCCCTTGAAAGGAATGTTAAGGAGTTTGTTCTTGGAAGACGCATCCGCTGACCAAGATTTCAACCAAAGCGCTCTACGCGCCACAATAGCAAACCCAGAATTCTTCGCCGCTAACCTAGCCAATTGCAAAGTGGCGTCTAGGGTGAAAGAATTAGCCAATTTGAGAGCACGGATTCTGTCCATAATCTCCTCATAAGGAGGAGAATCACTATCGATCGCCTTTACTAGCTCATCGAACCAGAAACACGCGGCTGTAGTGACAGGGACAATGCATGAAATTGGTTGTAGAAGGTAACCTTGCTGAACAAACATCTTTTTAAGCAAACCTTCTAATTTTTTATCCATAGGATCTTTGAAAGCACAACTATCTTCTATGGGTATAGTGGTGCGTTTGTTTAAAGTAGAAACCGCTCCCTCGACCTTGGGGACAGTCTGCCATAAGTCCTTTCTAGGGTCGACCATAGGAAACAATTTTATAAATATGGGGGGAGGGACGAAAGGTATACCGGGCCTTTCCCATTCTTTATTTACAATGTCCGCCACCCGCTTGGGTATAGGAAAAGCTTCTGGGAGCCCCGGGACCTCTAGGAACTTGTCCATTTTACATAGTTTCTCTGGGATGATCAAATTCTCACAATCATCCAGAGTGGATAATACCTCCTTAAGCAGAGCGCAGAGATGTTCCAACTTAAATTTAAATGTAATCACATCGGGTTCAGCTTGTTGAAAAATTTTCCCTGAATCTGAAATTTCTCCCTCAGACAAAACCTCCCTGGCCCCCTCAGACTGGTGTAGGGGCATTTCAGAACCATTATCATCAGCGTCCTCATGCTCTTCAGTATCTAAAACAGAGCAGTCGCGCTTACGCTGATAAGTGGGCATTTTGGCTAAAATGTTTTTGATAGAATTATCCATTACAGCCGTTAATTGTTGCATAGTAAGGAGTATTGGCGCGCTAGATGTACTAGGGGCCTCCTGAGTGGGCAAGACTCGTGTAGACGAAGGAGGGAATGATGCAGTACCATGCTTACTCCCCTCACTTGAGGAATCATCTTGGGCATCATTTTCAGTGTCACATAAATCACATTTATTTAAATGAGAAGGAACCTTGGCTTCCCCACATTCAGAACACAGTCTATCTGGTAGTTCAGACATGTTAAACAGGCATAAACTTGATAACAAAGTACAAAAAACGTTTTAAAATAAAACCGTTACTGTCACTTTAAATTTTAAACTGAACACACTTTATTACTGCAATTGCGAAAAAGTATGAAGGAATTGTTCAAAATTCACCAAAATTTCACCACAGTGTCTTAAAGCCTTAAAAGTATTGCACACCAAATTTGGAAGCTTTAACCCTTAAAATAACGGAACCGGAGCCGTTTTTAACTTTAACCCCTTTACAGTCCCTGGTATCTGCTTTGCTGAGACCCAACCAAGCCCAAAGGGGAATACGATACCAAATGACGCCTTCAGAAAGTCTTTTCTATGTATCAGAGCTCCTCACACATGCGACTGCATGTCATGCTTCTCAAAAACAAGTGCGCAATACCGGCGCGAAAATGAGGCTCTGCCTATGATTAGGGAAAGCCCCTAGAGAATAAGGTGTCTAAAACAGTGCCTGCCGATATTATTTAACAAAAATACCCAGATTAAATGATTCCTCAAGGCTAAATATGTGTAATATATGAATCGATTTAGCCCAGAAAATGTCTACAGTCTTAATAAGCCCTTGTGAAGCCCTTATTTACTGTCTGAATAAAAATGGCTTACCGGATCCCATAGGGAAAATGACAGCTTCCAGCATTACATCGTCTTGTTAGAATGTGTCATACCTCAAGCAGCAAAAGACTGCTCACTGTTCCCCCAACTGAAGTTAATTCCTCTCAACAGTCCTGTGTTGAACAGCCATGGATTTTAGTAACGGTTGCTAAAATCATTTTCCTCATACAAACAGAAATCTTCATCTCTTTTCTGTTTCAGAGTAAATAGTACATACCAGCACTATTTTAAAATAACAAACTCTTGATTGAATAATAAAAACTACAGTTAAACACTAAAAAACTCTAAGCCATCTCCGTGGAGATGTTGCCTGTACAACGGCAAAGAGAATGACTGGGGTAGGCGGAGCCTAGGAGGGATCATGTGACCAGCTTTGCTGGGCTCTTTGCCATTTCCTGTTGGGGAAGAGAATATCCCACAAGTAAGGATGACGCCGTGGACCGGACACACCTATGTTGGAGAAATAAGACTTACTTACCCCAGGACACTCATCTACATGTTTGTAGAAAGCCAAACCAGTACTGAAACGAAAATCAGCAGAGGTAATGGTATATATATATATAAGAGTATATCGTCGATCTGAAAAGGGAGGTAAGAGATGAATCTCTACGACCGATAACAGAGAACCTATGAAATAGACCCCGTAGAAGGAGATCACTGCATTCAAATAGGCAATACTCTCCTCACATCCCTCTGACATTCACTGCACGCTGAGAGGAAAACCGGGCTCCAACCTGCTGCGGAGCGCATATCAACGTAGAATCTAGCACAAACTTACTTCACCACCTCCATAGGAGGCAAAGTTTGTAAAACTGATTTGTGGGTGTGGTGAGGGGTGTATTTGTAGGCATTTTGAGGTTTGGGAAACTTTGCCCCTCCTGGTAGGAATGTATATCCCATACGTCACTAGCTCATGGACTCTTGCTAATTACATGAAAGAAACATGTCTGAGTAAAATGCGAAGGCGCACTATTCTGTAACAAAAGGCACAACACTCAGGGACAGCTACACCCGCAGGGAACTGTATAGGCCCACCCAAGGCCGTGAGACCCGGGACAATAGGGCATGAGCACAAACGGAAATAAACATCTGGACTCTGCAGATGCATAATCGCCAAAAATATGTGAAAGTGAAAACGAGCTGCAACCTCCGAGGGGGAACAAGCGGCCCTGCAAGGAGGGATAAACATAATCTGGGTTACCCGCATGTGTAGTAGTAGGGAGAGGTAGGGAACTCGCCTCTCGGAGGACAGAACCCCCAGAGGCAGATGGCTTAGCAGACCCTTGATTCCCCGAGCCCGAGGAACAAGGCGCTCTATTACGGCATATCGAACATAACTGATTGACCTGTGTCAATGGGGCCAATTCGCATTCTTCACAATTTGAATAAACTTATCTGAAATTTGAACAGTCTCAGCATCAGAATCCTCCATAACTAAATAGAGAATATAATAATATGGACTAAAGAAAATTCTAAACGGCACCTGACACCCACAATGGCTGGGGCACTTACCACCTCCTAGGAACCAGACAATAGCAGACCAGAATTTTTCAGTCGCCACACAGTCAGGAATGCGGAAATAGAAGACCAGAACGTAAACACGTCCAGTCACAAGATGAACCATATAGTCCAAAAAAAGCGCGCCCAACCATAAGGTTGTGCCACTTCCAAAGGCCCTTATGTTATAAGCCGAGAACCCAGTTAACACTACACATTAGCAGATTGAATCACATAAACATGATATAAAAAAAACCCTGTTCAATAATACCCCTCGGGAGATATTAACTCTCGATTCCAAGATACCATAGGAGCCTCACTGAGGCCCTATAATATATACTTAATAAGTCCCGCAAGATAGTAAATCACGGGAAGCAAATAAGTTATAGTACATTCTGATGAAGTAAAATTAAACGATCTTACCGGAATCTACGCCGTGGAACAGGAACATGGCCCTTCAAGTGTGACGAATAGTAGCAGCGCCTCCACCATGGAATTGAGAGAAGAAAGCAGGCAGTGAAGCAAATTTCGACAATGCCGATTGCTTGGGGATCTGTTAATATGAGTCGGGAGGGTTTCGCAGAAAGACTCTCCCTGCATCTCCGGACTCTAACTTTTATCCAGGCCCTCACTAAGAGACCGATAGGATTAATTAAAACTCCCGTCCCATGTCGAAGAGTACTGCCCTCCATAAGAGACAAAACAAACTTCTGACACGTCTGTGCCAACCTCCTGGGACGAAAAGCAAAGAATGACTGGGGGATAAGGGGAGTGGTAGGAGTATTTAAGCCTTTGGCTGGGGTGTCTTTTGCCTCCTCCTGGTGGCCAGTTCTTATTTCCCAAAAGTAATGAATGCATCTGTGTACTCTTTCCATTTATGAAGAAAAACAGAAAACATGTTGGCAACTTAGGTTGTACTTCTGCCTGTTCTGAGCCCCAAGGCAGAACATGCAGTGATCTGAGATGTCATCGCAGAAAATGCAGCATGTCTGCAGAAAGAACAGGACACATGCAGGAACTATTAAGGCTTTAACTTTGCAGCGCTGCTCCACATCAGGTTGTTCTCTTCAAAAAGAGTTTTGCTCTGGCAGCACTGTGTAAGTTTTCCTTAAATGACCAGTCAATACAACAGATTTGCTAAATCAACAAATGCATGATAAAAAGACAATGCAATAGAACTTCAAATAAGTATTAGATTTTTTTTTTCAAACAAATTTTAAAGTTATGTCTATTTCCACTCCCCCTGTACCATGTGACAGAAATCAGCCAATCACAAAAGCATATACGTATATTCTGTGAATTCTTGCACATGCTCAGGAGGAGCTGGTGACTAAAAAAAAGTGTAAATATAAAAAGACTGCACATTTTTTTTAATGGATGTAAATTGGAAAGTTGTTTATAATTGTATGCTCTATATGAATCACTAAAGTTTAATTTGACCTGAGTGTCCCTTTAACACAACACATCCACAGCTAAGTGCTGTATGAAGTGAAAAGTCAGATATGCAGTATTGACTGGCTCTTAGCCCCCTAACTTGTCCCACTCTGCAAAGCTGTGTTTTCTGAATGACATTCTTATGAGCAATGCATTTTTTTTATTACTACATTTCTATGTTGGATCAAGAGAAAAGGAAACAAATTTATTAGATTAATTTTTTTTTTTTTTTGTCTGCAGGTAATTTGCATGCCAATTTTCAACTGCTGCAATATATTATAAAACTTTTACAATTGCTTTATTCTCCAGTAAATCAACACACTGCAACTGAACAGGTGCTTTTAGTGTTAAGGCTGTGACACACTGCAAGCGATGCGGCGCGAGGCGATGCAGCTGCTTCGCACCGCGTCACCTTGCTTCTAAAGTTCAATTATTTCACCTCTGAGCGCTCAGCTACGCGTCCTGACGCAGCAGAATGCTCAGAGATGAAAAGGCAGGACACACTGACAGCGCAGAGCCGCATCTACATGCTGCGCACCGCTCCGCTTGCAGTGTGTCACAGCCTTTACTGCCTAATTTAAAATTGAATTTTATTTTAAAATAACCTGCAGAAAAATTATCCATTTAAAAAAATCTCATCGCAGAAAGTGAAAAAAGTTCTGCCTCTGGGGTTCTGAGCAAAGACAAACCTGACTCTTTATTTAGTCTATCCTCTTAATACTAAACCAGTTCATGTTACTCTAGAAGTTTGATGAAAGGCTAGATTAACCTTCCTGTAGAGACCCCAGCCACCTTGAAGGGCGGTGAAAGGGCGTAATGGACACTGCACAAATGAAGCTCAAACAAAGAAATAAAAATGTAAGATCCATTTAAAATGCTGAATAATACATATGATTCCTATTACATATAAGCCACTACTTAGAGCTTTTTTATTGCAACAATAAAAACAGACTGTTTCATATCCCTTTAAGAACAAAATGAAATACAGAAGACATTTAACAATATATCAATAAACATATTGCATATTTTAGTTTATGTTATTTATATAAAATTCAGAATTTAGAGATGGGAAATACTTAGTTACATGCATTACACACCACTAGTCAAGCCAATAAAAACATTATTCGGCTTTGGTCTACCGTATAAAGATATCTCACACATTCGCAGAGAGCACCTTAATGTTCCATGGGCCCTTCATGCAAAACTAGTTATCTTTATTGAAACAGACAGAACACTTTTCTGTTGTAAATTGATAAGATAAAGCGTTCAAGGAAGCATAAATGCTTTCTGTGACAAAAAGAGACTATGTAGCAGATATTGGAGTGGGGAAACACATGTGACATAGAAACATAAGCTTGTTTATTATACATTAGCATAACTAAAAAATGATATACTTAAAGGGACAGTCTACACTAAAATGGTTATTGTTTAAAAAGATAGATAACTCCTTTACTACCCATTCCCCAGCTTTGCACAACCAACATCAATATATTAATATACTTTTATAACATATAAGCCACTAAATTTATGCCTGTTACTAAGCCACTACAGACAGCCTCTTTTTGCATGCTTTTTTATTTGCTTTTCACTCCAGGAGCCTGCTAGTTTATGTGGGCCCTACAGATAAGATTGTGTTCACACCCAAGTAGTTATTTAAGAGTTAGCACAACACAGTAATAAATGCAAGGCAATAAATAATAAATAAAAAGTAATGTGATCAGGGGGCTGTCAGAAGATACTTAGATAAAAATTAATCACAGAGGTAAAAAACATAATTTATGTAAGAACTTACCTGATAAATTCATTTCTTTCATAGCATAGCAAGCGTCCATGAGCTAGTGACGTATGGGATATACATTCCTACCAGGAGGGGCAAAGTTTCCCAAACCTCAAAATGCCTATAAATACACCCCTCACCACACCCACAAATCAGTTTAACGAATAGCCAAGAAGTGGGGTGATAAACAAAAGTGCGAAAGAATAAAAAATAAGGAATTGGAAAAATTGTGCTTTATACAAAAAAATCATAACCACCACAAAAAGGGTGGGCCTCATGGACTCTTGCTAATATGAAAGAAATGAATTTATCAGGTAAGTTCTTACATAAATTATGTTTTCTTTCATGTAATTAGCAAGAGTCCATGAGCTAGTGACGTATGGGATAATGACTACCCAAGATGTGGATCTTCCACGCAAGAGTCACTAGAGAGGGAGGGATAAAATAAAGACAGCCAATTCCGCTGAAAATAATCCACACCCAAAATAAAGTTTAAATCTTATAATGAAAAAAAACTGAAATTATAAGCAGAAGAATCAAACTGAAACAGCTGCCTGAAGTACTTTTCTACCAAAAACTGCTTCAGAAGAAGAAAACACATCAAAATGGTAGAATTTAGTAAAAGTATGCAAAGAAGACCAAGTTGCTGCTTTGCAAATCTGATCAACCGAAGCTTCATTCCTAAACGCCCAGGAAGTAGAAACTGACCTAGTAGAATGAGCTGTAATCCTTTGAGGCAGAGTTTTACCCTTTCGGAAATTCTTAGTAGCTTCAACATAATATTTCAAAGCTCTAACTACATCCAAAGAATGCAATGATCTCTCCTTAGAATTCTTAGGATTAGGACACAATGAAGGAACCACAATTTATCTACTAATGTTGTTAGAATTCACAACCTTAGGTAAAAATTTAAAAGAAGTTCGCAACACTGCCTTATCCTGATGAAAAATCAGAAAAGGAGACTCACAAGAAAGAGCAGATAATTCAGAAACTCTTCTAGCCGAAGAGATGGCCGAAAGAAACAAAACTTTCCAAGAAGATAAATTAATGTCCAGTGAATGCATAGGTTCAAACAGAGGAGCTTGAAGAGCCCCCAGAACCAAATTCAAACTCCAAGAAGGAGAAATTGACTTAATAACAGGTTTTATACGAACCAAAGCTTGTACAAAACAAAGAATATCAGGAAGATTAGCAATCTTTCTGTGAAAAAGAACAGAAAGAGCAGAGATTTGTCCTTTCAAGTAACTTGCAGACAAACCTTTATCCAAACCATCCTGAAGAAACTGTAAAATTCTCGGAATTCTAAAAGAATGCCAGAAAAAATGATGAGAAAGACACCAAGAAATGTAAATCTTCCAGACTCGATAATATATCTTCCTAGATACAGATTTACGAGCCTGTAACATAGTATTAATCACAGAGTCAGAGAAACCTCTTTGACTGAGAATCAAGTGTTCAATCTCCATACCTTTAAATTTAAGGATTTGAGATCCTGATGGAAAAAAGGACCGACCAGCAGAACAAACGAGCATTCTTTCAGAATCTTGGAAATTACTCTTGGAAGAAGAACTAGAGGCGGAAAGATATAGGCAGGATGATACTTCCAAGGAAGCGACAATGCATCCACTGCTTCCGCCGGAGGATCCCTGGATCTGGACAGATACCTGGGAAGCTTCTTGTTTAGATGAGAAGCCATCAGATCTATTTCTGGAAGACCCCACATTTGAACAATCTGAAGAAATACCTCTGGGTGAAGAGACCATTCTCCCGGATGTAACGTTTGGCGACTGAGATAATCCGCTTCCCAATTGTCTATACCTGGGATATGAACCGCAGAAATTAGACAGGAGCTGGATTCTGCCCATACCAGTATTCGAGATACTTCTTTCATAGCCAGAGGACTGTGAGTCCCTTCTTGATGATTGATATATGCTACAGTTGTGACATTGTCCGTCTGAAAACAAATGAACGACTCTCTCTTTAGAAGAGGCCACGACTGAAGAGCTCTGAAAATTGCACGGAGTTCCAAAATATTGATTGGTAATCTCACCTCCTGAGATTCCCAAACCCCTTGTGCTGTCAGAGACCCCCAAACAGCTCCCCAACCTGTCAGACTTGCATCTGTTGAAATTACAGTCCAGGTTGGAAGAAAAAAAGAAGCCCCCTGAACTAAACGATGGTGATCTGTCCACCACGTCAGAGAGTGTCGTACAATCAGTTTTAAAGATATCAATTGCGATATCTTTGTATAATCCCTGCACCACTGGTTCAGCATACAAAGCTGAAGAGGTGGCATGTGAAAACGAGCAAAGGGGATCGCGTCCGATGCAGCAGTCATAAGACCTAGAATTTCCATGCATAAGGCTACCGAAGGGAATGATTGAGACTGAAGGTTTCGACAAGCTGAAACCAATTTTAGACGTCTCTTGTCTGTCAGAGACAGAGTCATGGACACTGAATCTATCTGGAAACCTAAAAACCCTTGTCTGAGGAATCAATGAACTTTTCGGTAAATTGATCCTCCAACCATGATCTTGAAGAAACAATACAAGTCGATTCGTATGAGATTCTGCTAAATGTGAAGACTGAGCAAGTACCAAGATATCGTCCAAATAAGGAAATACCACAATACCCTGTTCTCTGATTACAGATTTACAGGAAAGAGAATCTCAGAAACTGATAGTGATCTGGATGAATCGGAATATGCAGATATGCATTCTGTAAATCTATTGTGGACATATAATGCCCTTGCTGAACAAAAGGCAGAATAGTCCTTATAGTTACCATTTTGAATGTTGGTATCCTTACATAATGATTCAATATTTTTAAATCCAGAACTGGTCTGAAGGAATTCTCCTTCTTTGGTACAATGAAGAGATTTGAGTAAAACCCCAGCCCCTGTTCCAGAACTGGAGCTGGCATAATTACCCCAGCCAACTCTAGATCTACAACACATTTCAGAAATGCTTGAGCCTTCACTGGATTTACTGGGACACGGGAAAGAAAAAATCTTCTTGCAGGAGGCCTTATCTTGAAGCCTATTCTGTACCCTTCTGAAACAATGTTCTGAATCCAAAGATTGTGAATTGAATTGATCCAAATTTCTTTGAAAAATCGTAATCTGCCCCCTACCAGCTGGGCTGGAATGAGGGCCGCACCTTCATGTGGACTTGGGAGCTGGCTTTGGCTTTCTAAAAGGCTTGGATTTATTCCAGACTGGAGATGGTTTCCAAACTGATACCGCTCCTGTAGGGGAAGGATCAGGCTTTTGTTCCTTATTGTGACGAAAGGAACGAAAACGATTATTAGACCTAAATTTACCTTTAGATTTTTTTATCCTGTGGTAAAAAAGTTCCTTTCCCTCCAGTAACAGTTGAAATAATAGAATCCAACTGTGAACCAAATAATTTATTACCCTGGAAAGAAAGGGAAAGCAAAGTTGACTTAGAAGACATATCAGCATTCCAAGTTTTAAGCCATAAAGCTCTTCTAGATAAAATAGCTACAGACATATACCTGACATCAACCCTAATGATATCAAAGATGGCATCACAAATAAAATTATTAGCATGTTGAAGAAGATTAACAATGCTATGAGAATTATGATCCGTTACTTGTTGCGCTAAAGCTTCTAACCAAAAAGTTGAAGCTGCAGCTACATCCGCTAAAGATATAGCAGGTCTAAGAAGATTACCTGAACATAAGTAAGCTTTTCTTAGAAAGGATTCAATTTTCCTATCTAAAGGATCCTTAAAGGAAGTACTATCTGCTGTAGGAATAGTAGTACGCTTAGCAAGAGTAGAGATAGCCCCATCAACCTTAGGGATTTTGTCCCAAAACTCTAATCTGTCAGATGGCATAGGATATAATTGCTTAAAACGTTTAGAAGGAGTAAATGAATTACCCAAATTATTCCATTCCTTGGAGATTACTTCAGAAATAGCATCAGGGACAGGAAAAACTTCTGGAATAACTACAGGAGATTTAAAAACCTTATTTAAACGTTTAGATTTAGTATCAAGAGGACCAGAATCCTCTATTTCTAATGCAATTAAGACTTCTTTAAGTAAAGAACGAATAAATTCCATTTTGAACAAATATGAAGATTTATCAGCATCAACCTCTGAAACAGAAACCTCTGAACCAGAGGAATCATTATCAGAATCAGAATAATGATGTTCATTTAAAAATTCATCTGAAAAATGAGAAGTTTTAAAAACATAATTTATGCTTACCTGATAAATTCTTTTCTTCTGTTGTGTGATCAGTCCACGGGTCATCATTACTTCTGGGATATAACTCCTCCCCAACAGGAAATGCAAGAGGATTCACCCAGCAGAGCTGCACATAGCTCCTCCCCTCTACGTCACTCCCAGTCATTCGACCAAGAATCAACGAGAAAGGAGAAACCAAGGGTGAAGTGGTGACTGGAGTATAATTTAAAAGATATTTACCTGCCTTAAAAAACAGGGCGGGCCGTGGACTGATCACACAACAGAAGAAAGGAATTTATCAGGTAAGCATAAATTATGTTTTCTTCTGTTATGTGTGATCAGTCCACGGGTCATCATTACTTCTGGGATACCAATACCAAAGCAAAAGTACACGGATGACGGGAGGGATAGGCAGGCTCATTATACAGAAGGAACCACTGCCTGAAGAACCTTTCTCCCAAAAATAGCCTCCGAGGAAGCAAAAGTGTCAAATTTGTAAAATTTGGAAAAAGTATGAAGCGAAGACCAAGTTGCAGCCTTGCAAATCTGTTCAACAGAGGCCTCATTCTTAAAGGCCCAAGTGGAAGCCACAGCTCTAGTAGAATGAGCTGTAATTCTTTCAGGAGGCTGCTGTCCAGCAGTCTCATAGGCTAAACGAATTATGCTACGAAGCCAGAAGGAGAGAGAGGTAGCCGAAGCCTTATGACCTCTCCTCTGACCAGAGTACACGACAAACAGGGAAGACGTTTGTCGAAAATCCTTAGTTGCCTGCAAGTAGAACTTGAGGGCACGAACTACATCCAGATTGTGTAGAAGACGTTCCTTCTTTGAAGAAGGATTCGGGCACAGGGAAGGAACCACGATCTCTTGATTGATGTTCCTGTTAGTTACTACCTTAGGTAAGAACCCAGGTTTTGTACGCAGAACTACCTTATCTGAATGAAAAATCAAATAAGGAGAATCACAATGTAAAGCTGATAACTCAGAGACTCTCCGAGCCGAAGAAATAGCCATTAAAAATAACACTTTCCAAGATAACAACTTTATATCAATGGAATGAAGGGGTTCAAACGGAACTCCTTGTAGAACGTTAAGAACAAGGTTTAAACTCCATGGCGGAGCAACAGTTTTAAACACAGGCTTGATCCTAGCTAAAGCTTGACAAAAGGCCTGGACGTCTGGATTTTCTGACAGACGCCTGTGCAACAAGATGGACAGAGCTGAGATCTGTCCCTTTAATGAACTAGCCGATAAACCCTTTTCTAAACCTTCTTGTAGAAAGGACAATATCCTAGGAATCCTAACCTTACTCCAGGAGTAACCTTTGGATTCGCACCAGTATAGGTATTTACGCCATATCTTATGGTAAATCCTTCTGGTAACAGGCTTCCTAGCCTGTATCAGGGTATCAATAACCGACTCAGAAAAACCACGTTTTGATAAAATCAAGCGTTCAATTTCCAAGCAGTCAGCTTCAGAGAAGTTAGATTTTGATGTTTGAATGGACCCTGTATCAGAAGGTCCTGTCTTAGAGGTAGAGACCAAGGCGGACAGGATGACATGTCCACTAGATCTGCATACCAAGTCCTGCGTGGCCATGCAGGCGCTATTAGAATCACTGATGCTCTCTCCTGTTTGATTTTGGCAATCAATCGAGGAAGCAGCGGGAAGGGTGGAAACACATAAGCCATCCCGAAGTTCCAAGGTGCTGTCAAAGCATCTATCAGAACCGCTCCCGGATCCCTGGATCTGGACCCGTAGCGAGGAAGTTTGGCGTTCTGGCGAGACGCCATGAGATCTATCTCTGGTTTGCCCCAACGTCGAAGTATTTGGGCAAAGACCTCCGGATGAAGTTCCCACTCCCCCGGATGAAAAGTCTGGCGACTCAAGAAATCCGCCTCCCAGTTCTCCACTCCCGGGATGTGGATTGCTGACAGGTGGCAAGAGTGAGACTCTGCCCAGCGAATTATCTTTGATACTTCCATCATTGCTAGGGAGCTTCTTGTCCCTCCTTGATGGTTGATGTAAGCTACAGTCGTGATGTTGTCCGACTGAAACCTGATGAACCCCCGAGTTTTTAACTGGGGCCAAGCCAAAAGGGCATTGAGAACTGCTCTCAATTCCAGAATGTTTATTGGCAGGAGACTTTCCTCCTGATTCCATTGTCCCTGAGCCTTCAGAGAATTCCAGACAGCGCCCCAACCTAGTAGGCTGGCGTCTGTTGTTACAATTGTCCAGTCCGGCCTGCTGAATGGCATCCCCCTGGACAGATGTGGCCGAGAAAGCCACCATAGAAGAGAGTTTCTGGTCTCTTGATCCAGATTCAGAGTAGGGGACAAGTCTGAGTAATCCCCATTCCACTGACTCAGCATGCACAATTGCAGCGGTCTGAGATGTAGACGTGCAAAGGGTACTATGTCCATTGCTGCTACCATTAAGCCGATCACCTCCATGCATTGAGCTACTGACGGGAGTTGAATGGAATGAAGGACACGGCATGCATTTAGAAGCTTTGTTAATCTGTCTTCTGTCAGATAAATCTTCATTTCTACAGAATCTATAAGAGTCCCCAAGAATGGAACTCTTGTGAGAGGAAAGAGAGAACTCTTCTTTTCGTTCACTTTCCATCCATGCGACCTTAGAAATGCCAGAACTAACTCTGTATGAGACTTGGCAGTTTGAAAGCTTGAAGCTTGTATCAGAATGTCGTCTAGGTACGGAGCTACCGAAATTCCTCGCGGTCTTAGTACCGCCAGAAGGGCACCCAGAACCTTTGTGAAGATTCTTGGAGCCGTAGCCAATCCGAATGGAAGAGCTACAAACTGGTAATGCCTGTCTAAGAAGGCAAACCTTAGATACCGGTAATGATCTTTGTGAATCGGTATGTGAAGGTAAGCATCCTTTAAATCCACTGTGGTCATGTACTGACCCTTTTGGATCATGGGTAAGATTGTCCGAATAGTTTCCATTTTGAACGATGGAACTCTTAGGAATTTGTTTAGGATCTTTAAATCCAAGATTGGCCTGAAAGTTCCCTCTTTTTTGGGAACCACAAACAGGTTCGAGTAAAACCCTTGTCCTTGTTCCGACCGCGGAACCGGATGGATCACTCCCATTAATAACAGATCTTGTACACAGCGTAGAAACGCTTCTCTCTTTATCTGGTTTGTTGACAACCTTGACAGATGAAATCTCCCTCTTGGGGGAGAGAATTTGAAGTCTAGAAGGTATCCCTGAGATATGATCTCTAGCGCCCAGGGATCCTGAACATCTCTTGCCCAAGCCTGGGCGAAGAGAGAGAGTCTGCCCCCCACTAGATCCGGTCCCGGATCGGGGGCCCTCGATTCATGCTGTCTTAGGGGCAGCAGCAGGTTTCCTGGCCTGCTTGCCCTTGTTCCAGGACTGGTTAGGTTTCCAGCCTTGTCTGTAACGAGCAACAGCTCCTTCCTGTTTTGGTGCAGTGGAAGTTGGTGCTGCTCCTGCTTTGAAATTCCGAAAGGGACGAAAATTAGACTGTCTAGCCTTAGCTTTGGCTTTGTCTTGAGGCAGGGCGTGGCCCTTACCCCTCCTGTAATGTCAGCGATAATTTCTTTCAAACCGGGCCCAAATAAAGTTTGCCCCTTGAAAGGTATATTAAGTAATTTGGACTTAGAAGTTACATCAGCTGACCAGGATTTTAGCCACAGCGCCCTACGTGCCTGAATGGCGAATCCTGAGTTCTTAGCCGTAAGTTTGGTTAAATGTACTACGGCCTCCGAAATGAATGAATTAGCTAGTTTAAGGACTCTAAGCCTGTCCGTAATGTCGTCCAGCGTAGCTGAACTAAGGTTCTCTTCCAGAGACTCAATCCAAAATGCTGCCGCAGCCGTAATCGGCGCGACGCATGCAAGGGGTTGCAATATGAAACCTTGTTGAACAAACATTTTCTTAAGGTAACCCTCTAATTTTTTATCCATTGGATCTAAAAAAGCACAGCTATCCTCCACCGGGATAGTGGTACGCTTAGCTAAAGTAGAAACTGCTCCCTCCACCTTAGGGACCGTTTGCCATAAGTCCCGTGTGGTGGCGTCTATTGGAAACATCTTTCTAAATATTGGAGGGGGTGAGAACGGCACACCGGGTCTATCCCACTCCTTAGTAACAATTTCAGTTAGTCTCTTAGGTATAGGAAAAACGTCAGTACTCGCCGGTACCGCAAAGTATTTATCCAACCTACACAATTTCTCTGGTATTGCAACAGTGTTACAATCATTAAGAGCCGCTAAAACCTCCCCTAGTAATACACGGAGGTTCTCCAATTTAAATTTAAAATTTGAAATATCTGAATCCAATCTGTTTGGATCAGAACCGTCACCCACAGAATGAAGCTCTCCGTCCTCATGCTCTGCAAGCTGTGACGCAGTATCAGACATGGCCCTAGTATTATCAGCGCACTCTGTTCTCACCCCAGAGTGATCACGCTTGCCTCTTAGTTCTGGTAATTTAGCCAAAACTTCAGTCATAACAGTAGCCATATCTTGTAATGTTATCTGTAATGGCCGCCCAGATGTACTAGGCGCCACAATATCACGCACCTCCCGGGCGGGAGATGCAGGTACTGACACGTGAGGCGAGTTAGTCGGCATAACTCTCCCCTCGCTGTTTGGTGAAATTTGTTCAATTTGTACAGATTGGCTTTTATTTAAAGTAGCATCAATACAGTTAGTACATAAATTTCTATTGGGCTCCACCTTGGCATTGGAACAAATGACACAGGTATCTTCCTCTGAATCAGACATGTTTAACACACTAGCAAATAAACTTGCAACTTGGTTACAATCTTATTTAACAAAAAACGTACTGTGCCTCAAAGAAGCACTAAACGATTAAATGACAGTTGAAATAATGAACTGAAAAACAGTTATAGCATCAATCCTTGAAAACAACACAACTTTTAGCAAAGGTTTGTTCCCATTAGTAAAGTAGCAATAATTAAATTTGAAACATCAAAATTACAGAGCAACGTTTTTAATCACAGTCAATATATAAGTCTCACAGCTCTGCTGAGAGAATCTACCTCCCTCCAAAGAAGTTTGAAGACCCCTGAGTTCTGTTAGAGATGAACCGGATCATGCAGGAAATACAAGAGTAACTGACTGGAAATTTTTGATGCGTAGCAAAGAGGCGCCAAAAACGGCCCCTCCCCCTCACACACAGCAGTGAGAGAGAAACGAAACTGTCACAATTAAAACAAGCAACTGCCAAGTGGAAAAATAATGCCCAAACATTTATTCACTCAGTACCTCAGAAAATGCAAACGATTCTACATTCCAGCAAAAACGTTTAACATAATAAATGCCTATTAAAAGGTTTAATGTACTTTTTACAGAGTAATTCCAGTGAAGTACCATCCCCAGAATACTGAAGTGTAGAGTATACATACATGTCATTATAACGGTATGGCAGGATTTTCTCATCAATTCCATTCAGAAAATAAAAACTGCTACATACCTCAATGCAGATTCATCTGCCCGCTGTCCCCTGATCTGAAGCTTTTACCTCCCTCAGATGGCCGAGAAACAGCAATATGATCTTAACTACTCCGGTTAAAATCATAGTAAAAACTCTGGTAGATTCTTCTTCAAACTCTGCCAGAGAGGCAATAACACGCTCCGGTGCTATTGTAAAATAACAAACTTTTGATTGAAGTTATAAAAACTAAGTATAATCACCATAGTCCTCTCACACATCCTATCTAGTCGTTGGGTGCAAGAGAATGACTGGGAGTGACGTAGAGGGGAGGAGCTATGTGCAGCTCTGCTGGGTGAATCCTCTTGCATTTCCTGTTGGGGAGGAGTTATATCCCAGAAGTAATGATGACCCGTGGACTGATCACACATAACAGAAGAAAGACCTTTTACGTTTACTAGAAGGAGGAATAACAGACAAAGCCTTCTTAATGGATTTAGAAACAAAATCTCTTATGTTAACAGGAACACTCTGAGTATTAGATGTTGATGGAACAACAACAGGTAATGTAACATTACTAAAGATAATATCTGCATTAACAAGTTTGTCATGGCATTCATTACAAACAACAGCTGGAGGAACAGATACCATAAGTTTACAGCAAATACACTTAACTTTGGTAGATCCAGCATCAGGCAGCGATTTTCCAGAAGTATCTTCTGATTCAGGGTCAATCTGGGACATCTTGCAATATGTAATAGAAAAAACAACATATAAAGCAAAATTGATCAAATTCCTTAAATGACAGTTTCAGGAATGGAAAAAAATGTCAGTGAACAAGCTTCTAGCAACCAGAAGCAATAAACAATGAGACTTAAATAATGTGGAGACAATAATGACGCCCATATTTTTTAGCGCCAAAAAAGACGCCCACATTATTTGGCACCTAAATGCTTTTGGCGCCAAAAATGACACCACATCCGGTAACGCCGACACTTTTGGCGCAAAAAACATAAAAAATGACGCAACTTCCGGTGACAAGTATGACGCCGGAAATAACAAAGAAATTTTTTGCGCCAAAAAAGTCAGCGCCAAGAATGACACAATAAAATTAAGCATTTTCAGCCCTCGCGAGCCTAACAGCCCACAGGGAAAAAAAGTCAAATTTTAAGGTAAGAAAAAAATTGATTATTCAAATGCATTATCCCAAATAATGAAACTGACTGTCTGAAATAAGGAATATTGAACATCCTGAATCAAAGCAAATAAATGTTTAAACACAAATATTTAGAACTTTATATAAAAGTGCCCAACCATAGCTTAGAGTGTCACAAAAATAAGACTTACTTACCCCAGGACACTCATCTACATGTAGTAGAAAGCCAAACCAGTACTGAAACGAGAATCAGTAGAGGTAATGGTATATATAAGAGTATATCGTCGATCTGAAAAGGGAGGTAAGAGATGAATCTCTACGACCGATAACAGAGAACCTATGAAATAGACCCCGTAGAAGGAGATCATTGAATTCAAATAGGCAATACTCTCTTCACATCCCTCTGACATTCACTGCACGCTGAGAGGAAAACCGGGCTCCAACCTGCTGCGGAGCGCATATCAACGTAGAATCTAGCACAAACTTACTTCACCACCTCCACGGGAGGCAAAGTTTGTAAAACTGATTTGTGGGTGTGGTGAGGGGTGTATTTATAGGCATTTTGAGGTTTGGGAAACTTTGCCCCTCCTGGTAGGAATGTATATCCAATACGTCACTAGCTCATGGACTCTTGCTAATTACATGAAAGAAATTGTATTAATACTAAACACATTTTATTCTTTCATGATTCAAATAGATCATGCCACTTTAAAATGTACTCATATTATCAATTTTTATTTGTTCTCTTGCTATATTTATTTAAAAAAGCAGTAATCTAAGCTAAGGAGCCAGCCCATTTTTGGTTCAGAACCCTGGGTAGTGCTTGCAGATTGGTGGCTACATTTAGCCACCAATCAGCAAGCGCTACCCAGGTGCTGAACCAAAAATTGGCCAGCTCCTTAACTTAGATTCTTGCTTTTCAAATAAAGATACCAAGAGAAAAGAAAATTGATAATAGTAAATTAGAAAGTTGCTTAAAATTGCATGCTCTATCTGAATCATGAAAGAAAATGTTTGGGTTTAGTGTCCCTTTAAAGATGGGCTCAACTGTCTTTGTGAATTATTTTTTGCAATATTTACTGTCAAATATAAGGAAATATGAGCTAGAATTTACAAAACACTAAATTGTGTATTATTATTGTACTGAATCATGATTTACTCATAGGAGGAAAAAAGTTGTTGCTGTGGAAAAATTTAGATTAACCCCTTAAGGACCAGACATTTCAGACAAAAACTTCCCCAAGATATAAAAGCATTTTTAGCATTTTTGCCATCACTACGTTTAAACATAAATAGAGCCTTTTTATATTTACCTATCAAAACTATATATTTTGTTTACTAGACAACCGAAAGTATTTATCTAGGCCCATTTTGGTATATTTCATGCCACCATTTCATCGCCAAATGCAATCAAATAAAAAAAATTGTCTTAGGAATTGACAGCTGTCTGCCAGTACCAAGTTTGCTGCAAATTAGGCATTTAAAAAAATCGGCACCACTGCTGTCCAATGCAGAGAGGGCCACAGAGTGGGGCATGCAGAAAAAGCGCGATCTCGCAATTTTGAGCAAGATCGCTGCAGAGAGAAGCCCAGGACTGCAGCGACGTACAGGGTACGTCGCTGGTCCTTAAGGGCATAGCGACCAGCGTCGTATAGGGTACGGTGCTTGTCATTAAAGGGTTAAAAATAAACCAAAACAATAACAAACATGCAACTATATTATGAAAAACTTAACAGATCATTGTGATTTACCTTTTGGGCACAGCTGTCTCAGTGCTACAGCTATCACCAACAAATCATCTGAAACAAGCTCATTACAAATAACACATACTATCTTTTAACCATTTCGTGGCTAAGCCATTTTCACACTTCCGTGCTAAGCCAGTTTTGAGCTTTTTTTGCTACTTACATTTAAACAGTATTGTAAGTCAAGTTTCAGTGAGCGACCCACAAAAAAATCATATATTGTTTTTTCAGCAGGCCCAGCAGTTTTAGAATATACGATTATTATATTTATATTCCATGGCAGGTGAGAAACTATGTTTACACTTTTTTCTTAAACATTTTTCTTTGTACTGTCTATCCAAGACCAACACCATTTGAAAGGGCAGGCAATTCTCTTTCAAATGAACGGGATTAGAGGTCTGTGGCTAGTAAGGGAGCTGAAATCAAGGGGTTTGGACATCAACCACCCCATCCAGCTCCCTTACCTGCATGCCATATTGTGGCCCCGCCTCCCTGTGATGTCTCACTCACACATACATGTTCATGGTAACATCACTGGCACTCCCATGAAGCTTTGGGAATGCCGCCCACTATGCCACCAATGATCGGCCTGCAGTGCAGGGGATTCTGCGATCACTGATTCTTCTTCAAGACGAGAATGGCTTATTATGCACTCACGGCCAGCAGTTAGCATGACAAGCCATTCTCGTCACCCGCAGGCAAGCAGTTAATGGGGAATTTTAGCATATTCTATATCACATAACCAACACTTTATGTTCAGGAAGAGAACAGACACACAATACAGGCACTGCGTCGTGTGTATGATTACACGTCTCACAAAAATAGTGATAACTTTAAAAGACAAAATCATGCTTTTGCCAAAACACTAATGATTGTAAAAATTATTTAAATTTAATCTGGAATACATTGATGTGAATATTAAAAATGTGACTTGTTTCCCTTTAAAGCAGATTATTGTGTAATTTTAAGGGCTTAAATTGCATTTATGAATAAGCAAATCAAATCATATTTACACACACTATATATATATATATATATATATATATATATATATATATATATATATATAGTTTTTTTTAATATGTATTTACATATCTAAGCCTTTAAAAATGTCTGTATTTCAATGAATATGGTTCTCCTCCTGCAGTCAGAAGGGGAAAAAACATATACTAGCAAGGCCACATTGACCTAGAGCAGTGTTTCTCAATTCTAGTCAGGGCACACTAGCAGGCCAAATTTTCAGAATATCTGAACTTGAGCACAGATGACAATCATCTGATCAGTAAGCAAGGTTATTAACCTGCTTTCACCAAAGGTAATCCCGAAAACCTGGCCTGTTGGGGTGCCTTGATGATGGTTACTTAAAACGCTGAGCTACAGCACCGACACAGTTGCAGAAAACAAACAGTGCTGGAAGCCAGTAGGAAACACTGAAGTTACAACCAAATTGTTGGAGGTAGTGTGGAGAAGGATTTGGGCTCTTGGCTAATAGTTGCACTTAAATTCCCCATTTTAATGTTTCTACTATTTCCTGCTTTTTGCAGGAGGGAGTGACAGAATCTCTTTCTAATTGTTGTAATATACACACAAATTATGATTAAACCCTTATTACGCAAAAATTACTTCCTTTTGGTTGCAGGAAACAAGCAAAAAACTGGTTAAAAAACATTGGTCGATACTGATGACGGATGTAAAGTTGGATCCTAGGCTACCCAAATACCCTCAAGTGATTTATAAAAGATCTAGAAATTTAAAGAAGATGCTAGCTCCCACTGATATGAAGAAAAAAGTGTCCAGAATAAAAGAAAGGAATTTGTGTGTGTGTGGGGGGGGGGATTCTTCCCATGCATGCCATGCAAAACATGTAGGCACTCCACAAAAAGGAAAACTCTCTCTTCCAAGATAACCGGTAAGGAAAATAAGGTAAAAAAAAAAACCACACCTTTAGATAGAGTGTAATTAATAGAATGCTCGTGAGGTACAGTACGTTGTGTAAGGAGTAAGTGAGCACCTACTCTCTATTGAAAATATGGACACAGAAAGAAATTGTCATCTTCTAGCACCTAAACACTTTAAAGTGTGTAAAGGTGGAACAAGTGATACATTTTAAATATCTAACTATACATAAAGTTAATCCAGATTGGAGGGGAGGATATGTACAAAATGATCTTCTTAAATTAGAGGCAAAATGGATCTTTGAACTCTATAGTTTGGCCCTTAATGAGCTAAAATATTGATTTCGATTTAGGGAGGTTTTTTTTTTAAAGATAACTAAACTTGATACTTGACATTTATATAATATTCATATAATTAATTGATACTACCGCTGTAGGTTTAGGTTTTCTTTATTCTTCTGTAGGCATTGTATATCGGTTTTTAAGAAACTTTTTCGGAAGTATTTTTATGAAATTGTACTTACATAATATGAAATAGAATTTTAATGAAATTACATTTTTAAGAAATTGAACTTTTTATGAACTTCTCATTTTTATTATCAAACCTATTATCAATTAATGAACTGTTTTAAACTATTACTATGAATTGTGGTCTGAGAAATATGAGAAAATATTATTATTATCCTATCTGGATTAAAGGGACAGTATACACCAATTTTCATATAACTGCATATAATAGACAATATTATAAAGAAGAATATGCACAGATACTGATATCAAATCCAGTATAAAACCTTTTAAAACTTACTTAGAAGCTCCCAGTTTAGCACTTTTGCCCCCCTTCCTCTGCATATGAAAATACTCTTTACACAAACACCAAAAACTTTGGGGCTTGGTTAGGAGTCTGAAAATCAGCACAATGTTATTTAAAAATAAACAAAACTATACATTTAAAAAAAAAAAAAACTGTATGGGCTATATAAATGGATCATCTACAAAACATTTATGCAAATAAAAAACAAATTATGCTTGCCTGATAATTTAATTTCCATCTGTGGGAGGAGAGTCCACTGCTTTATTCATTACTTGTGGGAATTAAAGGGACAGTATACACTCAATTTCATATAACTGCATGTAATAGACACTACTATAAAGAATAAGATGCACAGATACTGATATAAAAATCCAGTATAAAACTGTTTAAAAAACGTACTTAGAAGCTCTCAGTTTAGCTCTGTTGAAAAGGTAGCTGGAAAGACTGCAAGTGGGAAATAAGACACTCCCCCCCCCTCTTCTTTTGCTTTTGAAAAGACCATTTACACAAACAGGAGCAAGCTGGAGAAGGTAGCTGACTGTATTGGGGCTTGGTTAGGAGTCTGAAAATCAGAGCAATCTTATTTAAAAATAAGCAAAACTATACATTTAAAAAAGACAAAACAAAAACAAAACAAAAAAAACCCTTTATGGGCTATATAAATAGATCATCTACAAAACATTTATGCAAAGAAAAAAAATTAGTGTATAATGTCCCTTTAAGAACCTGGCCACCAGGAGTAGGCAAAGACACCCCAGCCAAAGGCTTAAATACCTCCCCCACTCCCCTCATTCCCCCAGTCATTCTGCCAAGGGAACAAGGAACAGTAGGAGAAATATCAGGGTATAAATGGTGCCAGAATAAAATTAAATTTAGGTCCGCCCACCGGAGAAAAAGGGCAGGAGCAGTGGACTCTCCTCCCACATATGGAAATTAAATTATCGGGTAAGCATAATTTAGGTTTTCCATCTTAATGGGAGGAGAGTCCATTGCTTCATTCATTACTTGTGGGAACAAATACCCAAGCTCTAGAGGACACTGAATGAATAAAATGGGAGGGTAAAAGGAGGCGGACCCTATACTGAGGGCACCACAGCCTGCAGAACCATTCTCCCTAAAACAGCTTCCGCTGAAGCAAAAACATTAAACTTGTAAAACTTTGCAAAAGTATGTAAGGAGGACCAAGTAGCCGCCTTACAAATCTGCTCCACAGAGGCCTCATTCTTAAAGGCCCAAGAAGAGGCCACAGCCCTAGTTGAATGAACCGTAACCCACTGAGGAGGCTTATGTCCCGCAGTCTCATAGGCCAAATGGATAATGCTCCTCAACCAAAAAGACAGATAAGTCGAAGAGGCTCTCTGTCCCCTACACTTCCCAGAATACACCATAAATAAGGACAAAGTCTGTCTGAAATCCTTTGTGGCCTGAAGATAAAACTTCAAAGCTCGAACCACATCCAAGTTATGAAGTAACCTTTCCTTAGACGAAGAAGGGTTAGGACACAAGGAAGGAACTATCTCCTCTTTGATATTACGATCTGACACTACCTTGGGAAGAAATCCCAAACCAGTGCAAAGCACAGCCTTATCAGCGTGAAAAACCAGATAAGGGGGCTCATGTTGCAAGGCCGATAGCTCAGAGACTCTGTAAACTGACACAATAAAAGAAACAGATCCTTCCAGGAAAGAATCTTAATGTCAAGAGCATGCATATGCTCAAACAGAGGCCTCTGCAAGACCTTCAAAACCAAGTTCAAGCTCCAAGGGGGGGCAGAAGTTCTAAAAACCGGTCTGATTCTGGACAGAGCCCGGACAAAAGACCGAATATCAGGAAGCTCCGCTATGCTTCTTGTGCAACAGAACCGATAAGGCCGAAATCTGTCCCTTTAAGGAACTAGCGGCAAGGCCCTTATCCAGACCATCTTGAAGAAAAGCCAGAATCCTGGATACCATAATCTTATGCCAGGGATATCCATGTTCCTCACAACAGGATAGATAGGTCCTCCACACCTTATGATAGATGCGACAAGTGACTGGTTTCCTGGCCTGAATGAGAGTATCAATCACTCAAACCGAGAACCCTCTCTTGGTCAAGACTAGGCGTTCAATCTCCACGCAGTCAGCCTCAGAGAATCAAGATTTTGGTGGAGAAAGGGACCCTGCACCAGAAGATCTCTGCGACAGGGTAACCTTCATGGAGGAGATGACGACATCCTCACCAGATCCGTAAACCACGTTCTACGTGGCCACCACGGAGCAATCAGAGTGGTTGAAGTCCGCTCCTGTTTGATGCGGGCCACCACTCGAAGAAGTGGTAACAGGGTATGTAAATATGTAAATTAAAATGAACTCCCAAGGGACCGCCAAGGCATCTATCAGCTCCGGCTGGGGATCCCTGGACCGCGACCCGTATCTGGGTAGCTTGGAGTTGAGTCTGGACGCCATGAGGTCTATCTCCGGCATCCCCAATCTGTTGCAGATCTCCATAAACATTATGGGATGGAAAGACCATTCCCCCAGATGAAACTATTATCTGCTGAGAAAATACACTTCCCAGTTGTCTACTCCCGGAATGTGGCACTCTAAGAGCGAACAGTTGTGGGTCTCTGCCCATTCCAGTATCCGAGATACGTTAACGCCCTGATGGTTTATGTAGGCCACTGAGTTAATGTTGTTTGACTGGAATCTGATGAATCGGGACGACCCCAGGGGGTGCCAAGCCCTCAGAGTGTTGAATATCGCTCAAAGTTACAGAATATTGATCGGTAGAGTCGACTCCTCTCGAGTCCACCTGCCCTGTGCCCTTATGGCACCCCAAACAGCTCCCCATACTGATAGACTTGCTTCAGTGATCACAATCTCCCAGGGTGGCCTCAAGGAAGTCCCCACTTGGACAGCTGTCCCGGACGGTTCCACCAAGAGGGTTTCCCTCACTCGTTGTTCAGGGATATCTGTTGGGATAGATCCGAGTGATCGCTGTTCCATTGTCTCAAAATGCATAACTGAAGAGGTCTGAGATGGAACCTGGCAAATGGATATCTATGCTGGATACCTGGCCACAGATGGCTTTGAGGAGGACTGAAGAGCAAGACAGCTGGACGCAATTTTGGCACATCTCTGGTCTGTCAAGAATATCCTCATGGATATGAAATCTATTATTGTACCCAAGAACTCCACACTGTTGCTGGGAACCAGAAAACTCTTCCCCTTGTTTATCTTCCACCTGTGACGAAAGGCAAATAATGACTGGGGGATGAGGAGAATGGGGGGGGGGGGGTTATTTAAGAAATTGGCTGGGGTGTCCTTGCCTCATCCTGGTGGCTAGGTTTTCAATTCCCACAAGTAATGAATGAAGCAGTGGACTCTCCTTCCATAAAGATGGAAATCTAGTGTATAATGTCCCTTTAACTGAGTTAGCCTAATTATTCATTTCTTCTCAAGCTATGTTTATTCTTATTTTTATCTATGGATGTGTTAATCTACTATTTTTAGATTATATTCTAGATTATGATATATGATATAATTAAAGAGGCATGTTTATTTTAGTGCGAATGAAAGGATTAAAGTGTAATGAAAGGATTAAAAGAAAAAAGTAAATTTATGCTTACCTGATAAATTAATTTCTTCTATGGTACGATGAGTCCACGGATTCATCCTTTACTTGTGGGATATTATCCTCCTGCTAACAGGAAGTGGCAAAGAGCACCACAGCAGAGCTGTATATATAGCTCCTCCCTTAGCTCCACCCCCCCAGTCATTCGACCGAAGGTACAGGAAGAAAAAGGAGAAACTAAAAGGTGCAGAGGTGACTGAAGTTTAAATCAAAAAAATATATTTAAATATAAATATTTAAAATGACAGGGCGGGCCGTGGACTCGTCGTTCCATAGAAGAAATGAATTTATCAGGTAAGCATAAATTTACTTTTCTTCTATAAGGTACAACGAGTCCACGGATTCATCCTTTACTTGTGGGATACAATACCAAAGCTACAGGACACGGATGAACAGGAGGGACAAGACAGATGGTTAAACAGAAGGCACCACTGCTTGAAGAACTTTCTCCCAAAAATAGCCTCCGAAGAAGCATAAGTATCAAATTTGGAAAATTTGGAAAAGGTATGAAGCGAAGACCAAGTTGCAGCCTTACAAATCTGTTCAACAGAAGCATCATTTTTAAAAGCCCATGTGGAAGCCACCGCTCTAGTAGAGTGAGCTGTAATCCTTTCAGGAGGCTGCTGTCCAGCAGTCTCGTATGCCAAACGGATGATGCTTTCAGCCAAAAAGAAAGAGAGGTAGCCGTAGCTTTTTGACCTCTACGTTTTCCAGAATAGACAACAAACAAAGAAGATGTCTGACGGAAATCTTTGGTCGCTTGCAAGTAAAACTTCAAAGTACGAACCACGTCCAAGTTGTGCAACAGACGCTCCTTCTTAGAGGAAGGATAATGACACAGGGAAGGAACAACAATTTCCTGATTAATATTCTTATTAGTAACAATCTTAGGAAGGAATCCAGGTTTGGTACGCAAAACCACCTTATCAGCATGGAAAACAAGATAAGGTGAGTCGCATTGCAATGCAGATAGTTCAGAAACTCTTCGAGCCGAAGAGATAGCAACTAAAAACAGAACTTTCCAAGATAGAAGCTTAATATCTATGGAATGCATAGGTTCAAACGGAACCCCTTGAAGAACTTTAAGAACTAAATTCAAACTCCATGGCGGAGCAACAGGTTTAAACACAGGCTTTATTCTAACTAAAGCCTGACAAAACGACTGAATGTCTGGAACATCTGCCAGACGCTTGTGCAGTAAAATAGACAAAGCAGATATCGGTCCCTTTAGGGAACTAGCCGATAGCCCCTTCTTCAATCCTTCTTGGAGAAAGGACAAAATCCTAGGAATCCTGATCTTACTCCATGAGTAGCCTTTGGATTCACACCAATAAAGATATTTACGCCATATCTTATGATAAATTTTCCTAGTGACAGGCTTTTGAGCCTGAATCAAGGTATTTATGACCGACTCAGAGAATCCCTGCTTGGATAAAATCAAGCGTTCAATCTTTAGGCAGTCAGCCACAGAGAAACTAGATTTAGATGCTGGAACGGACCTTGAATGAGAAGGTCCTGTCTCAGTGGCAGAGTCCATGGTGGAAGAGATGACATGTCCACCAGGTCTGCATACCAAGTCCTGCGTGGCCACGCAGGTGCTATCAAAATCACTGAAGCTCTCTCCTGTTTGATTCTGGCAATCAGACGAGGGAGGAGAGGAAATGGTGGAAACACATAAGCCAGGTTGAACGACCAAGGTACTGCTAGAGCATCTATCATTACTGCTTGAGGATCCCTTGATCTGGACCCGTAACAAGGAAGTTTGGCGTTCTGACGAGACGCCATCAGATCCAATTCTGGTGTGCCCCACTGATGAATCAATTGCGCAAACACCTCCGGATGGAGTTCCCATTCCCTCGGATGAAAAGTCTGACGACTTAGAAAATCCGCTTCCTAGTTCTCCACTCCTAGGATATAGAGATTGCTGATAGATGGCAAGAGTGAGTCTCTGCCTATCGAATTATTTTGGTAACCTCTATTATCGCTAGAGAACTCTTTGTTCCCCCCTGATGATTGATATATGCTACAGTCATGATATTGTAAGACTGGAATCTTATGAATCTGGCCGAAGCCAGCTGAGGCCACGCCTGAAGCGCGTTGAATATCGCTCTCAGTTCTAGAATATTTATCGGGAGGAGAGCCTCCTCCTGAGTCCACAAGCCCTGTGCTTTCAGGGAATTCCACACTGCACCCCAGCCCAATAGGCTGGCGTCGGTCGTCACTATGACCCATGCTGGCCTGCGGAAACACATTCCTTGGGACAGATGATCCTGTGACAACCACCAAAGAAGAGAGTCTCTGGTCTCTTAATCCAGATTTAGCTGAGGAGATAAATTTGCAGGTGGTTAAAATCTTTGATTTCCTGACCTCCGTCAAAAAAATTTTCATGTCTACCGAATCTATAAGAGTTCCCAGGAAAGGAACTCTTGTGAGAGGGGTAAGTGAACTCTTTTTTATGTTCACCTTCCACCCGTGAGATCTTAGAAAAGCCAACATGATGTCCGTGTGAGATTTGGCTAGTTGGTAAGTTGACGCCTGAATTAAGATATCGTCCAGAGAGGGCACCACTGCTATGCCCCGCGACCTTAGGACCGACAGAAGGGACCCTAGCACCTTTGTGAAAATTCTGGGAGCTGTGGCCAACCCGAAGGGAAGAGCCACAAACTGGTAATGCTTGTCCAGAAAGGCGAACCTGAGAAACTGATGAGGATCTTTGTGGATAGGGATGTGCAGATACGCATCCTTTAAGTCCACGGTGGTCATATATTGACCCTCCTGGATCATTGGTAAAATAGTCTGAATGGTCTCCATCTTGAAGGATGGGACTTTGAGGAATTTGTTTAGGATCTTGAGATCTAAAATTGGTCTGAAGGTTCCCTCTTTTTTGGGAACCACAAACAGATTGGAGTAAAACCCCTGCCCCTGTTCTGTTTTTGGAACCGGGCAGATTACTCCCATGGTATATAGGTCTTCTACACAGTGTAAGAACGCCTCTCTTTTTGTCTGGTTTACAGATAATCAAGAAAGATGGAATCTCCTCCTTGGAGGGGAATCTTTGAAGTCTAGAAGATAGCCCTGGGTCACAATTTCCAAAGCCCAGGAGTCCTGAACGTCTCTTGCCCAAGCCTGAGCAAAGAGAGAAAGTCTGCCCCTACTAGATCCGGTCCCGGATCGGGGGCTGCCCCTTCATGCTGTCTTGGTGGCAGCAGCGGGCTTCTTGGCCTGTTTACCTTTGTTGCAAGACTGGTTAGGTCTCCAGACTGACTTGGATTGAGCAAAATTCCCCTCTTGTTTTACAGCAGGGGAGGAGGAAGAGGGGCCACCTTTGAAGTTTCGAAAGGAACGAAAATTATTTTGTTTGGTCCTCATCTTACTCGTCTTATCCTGAGGAAGGGAATGACCTTTTCCTCCAGTGATGTCAGAAATTATCTCTTTCAGTTCAGGACAGAACAGGGTCTTACCCTTGAAAGGAATGGTTAAAAGCTTAGAGTTTGATGACACGTCAGCAGACCAGGACTTAAGCCATAACGCTCTACGCGCTAAAATGGCAAAACCTGAATTCTTTGCCGCTAATTTAGCCATTTGAAAAGCGGCATCTGTAATGAAAGAATTAGCTAACTTTAGAACCCTAATTATACCCAGAATATCATCTAATGAAGTCTCAACCTGAAGAGCCTCCTCTAGAGTCTCAAACCAAAAAGCAGCTGCAGTAGTTACAGGAACAATGCACGCTATAGGTTGGAGAAGAAAACCCTGATGAATAAATATTTTCTTTAGGAGACCCTCTAATTTCTTATCCATAGGATCTTTGAAAGCACAACTGTCCTCAATAGGTATAGTTGTACGCTTAGCCAGGGTAGAAATAGCTCCCTCCACTTTAGGGACCGTCTGCCACGAATCCCGCAAGGTGTCAGGTATGAGAAAATTTTTCTTAAAAGTAGGAGGGGGAGAAAAGGGAATACCTGGTCTATCCCACTCCTTAGCAACAATGTCCGAAATCCTCTTAGGGACCGGAAAAACATTAGTGTAGGCAGGAACCTCAAGATATCTGTCCATTTTACACAATTTCTCTGGAACTACAATAGGGTCACAATCATCCAGAGTCGCTAAAACTTCCCTGAGTAACAAGCGGAGGTGTTCTATTTTAAATTTAAAAGCCGTCATATCTGAGTCCGTCTGAGGGAACATCTTTCCTGAATCAGAAATCTCTCCCTCAGACAGCAAATCCCTCACCCCCAACTCAGAACATTGTGAGGGTACATCGGATATGGTTAATAAATACTGTGATTCCCCTGCAATCCAGGAAGCTTAGATAAAAACTCTGTGAGGGTAGTATTCATAACTGCAGCCATATCTTGCAGGGTGAAAGAATTAGACGCACTAGAAGTAATTGGCGTCGCTTGTGCGGGCGCTAATGGTTCTGACACTTGGGGAGAATTAGATGGCATACCCCGATTCCATTCTGACTGAGAATCATCCTGCGACATACTTTTATCAGCTAAAATATGTTCTTTGCAATTTATTGCCCTTTCAGTGCATGAGGGACACATTTTAAGTGGGGGTTCCACAATGGCTTCCAAACACATTGAACATTGGCTTTCCTCAATGTCAGACATGTTGAACAGGCTAGTAATGACCACAAACAAGCTAGAAAACACTTTATTTAGTGACAAAAATAACAATCTTAAAAAACAGTACTGCGCCTTTAAGAGAAAAAAAGCATACATGTTTTGCAAAACTGCTTTAAAATACACCAATCGTTTAAATTTTTTGATATGATATACAAATAATGCAGCTGAGATTGCCCCACAAATAAAGGAACAGTTAACCCTTTACTGTGCAAAACCAGATCGTTAATAAGGCCTAAATCCGGACAAAACACCCCCTGCTGTGGCACCTACCTGCCCTCAGGGATGGGAAAATGGAGTTAAAGCTTCGATATGGCCCAACACTTCCACAAGGGCCCACCGGAGTTGGAGCTTGCTGCTTGCTCTGCAATTACAACTGCGCAACTGAGGCGCGAAAAACATAATTTATGTAAGAATGTACCTGATAAATTCATTTCTTTCATATTGGCAAGAGTCCATGAGCTAGTGACGTATGGGATATACATTCCTACCAGGAGGGGCAAAGTTTCCCAAACCTCAAAATGCCTATAAATACACCCCCCACCACACCCACAATTCAGTTTAACGAATAGCCAAGAAGTGGGGGGATAAGAAAGGAGCGAAAGCATCAACAAGGAATTGGAATAATTGTGCTTTATACAAAAAAAATCATAACCACCATAAAAAGGGTGGGTCTCATGGACTCTTGCTAATATGAAAGAAATGAATTTATCAGGTAAATTCTTACATAAATTATGTTTTCTTTCATGTAATTGGCAAGAGTCCATTAGCTAGTGAAATATGGGATAGCAAATACCCAAGATGTGGAACTCCACGCAAGAGTCACTAGAGAGGGAGGGATAAAAAACAGAATTTATGTTTACCTGATAAATTACTTTCTCCAACGGTGTGTCCGGTCCACGGCGTCATCCTTACTTGTGGGATATTCTCTTCCCCAACAGGAAATGGCAAAGAGCCCAGCAAAGCTGGTCACATGATCCCTCCTAGGCTCCGCCTACCCCAGTCATTCGACCGACGTTAAGGAGGAATATTTGCATAGGAGAAACCATATGGTACCGTGGTGACTGTAGTTAAAGAAAATAAATTATCAGACCTGATTAAAAAAACCAGGGCGGGCCGTGGACCGGACACACCGTTGGAGAAAGTAATTTATCAGGTAAACATAAATTCTGTTTTCTCCAACATAGGTGTGTCCGGTCCACGGCGTCATCCTTACTTGTGGGAACCAATACCAAAGCTTTAGGACACGGATGAAGGGAGGGAGCAAATCAGGTCACCTAAATGGAAGGCACCACGGCTTGCAAAACCTTTCTCCCAAAAATAGCCTCAGAAGAAGCAAAAGTATCAAACTTGTAAAATTTGGTAAAAGTGTGCAGTGAAGACCAAGTCGCTGCCCTACATATCTGATCAACAGAAGCCTCGTTCTTGAAGGCCCAAGTGGAAGCCACAGCCCTAGTGGAATGAGCTGTGATTCTTTCGGGAGGCTGCCGTCCGGCAGTCTCGTAAGCCAATCTGATGATGCTTTTAATCCAAAAAGAGAGAGAGGTAGAAGTTGCTTTTTGACCTCTCCTTTTACCGGAAAAAACAACAAACAAGGAAGATGTTTGTCTAAAATCCTTTGTAGCATCCAAATAGAATTTTAGAGCGCGAACAACATCCAAATTGTGCAACAAACGTTCCTTCTTTGAAACTGGTTTCGGACACAGAGAAGGTACGATAATCTCCTGGTTAATGTTTTTGTTAGAAACAACTTTTGGAAGAAAACCAGGTTTAGTACGTAAAACCACCTTATCTGCATGGAACACCAGATAAGGAGGAGAACACTGCAGAGCAGATAGGCAC
>NC_069503.1:365060940-365183440 GCF_027579735.1 Bombina bombina | reverse complement strand
TCCAGGAGTTGAAATTCCGTGTTGCCCAGCGACAGCCCCAAAACATCACTGCTCTAGAAGAGATCTGCATGCAGGAATGGGCCAACATACCAGCAACAGTGTGTGACAACCTTGTGAAGACTTATAGAAAACGTTTGACCTCTGTCATTGCCAACAAAGGATATATAACAAAGTATTGAGAAAAAAGAGAATGTTCCAAAAACCCTCTTGCAAATCACTTTGTGATGCTGACACTCAGCTAAAATTAAAAACATACTTTATTAAAGGTAATCCATGGGTATACAGCAGGACACCAAGGGTTAAAAAGGTGAAAACAAAGTTTGACCGGTTTCTGTCCTCAGACCGTAGTCATAAACCTAAAATCATGCAGCATGTGCATGCTATTTAAAACAAATATGCTCCTCTCATTGGAGAAGCTCAACACACCCTTACTAAATCCTTTAGTTACTTGGCTGGAAACGTGTATAAATATATTGCTTACTCCTCATCCCAACTATTGGTATTTTAGTCATACGTGTGAAAGTAGAACCATCCAGTAGAACTTTACACATGATGGTAGATGAAAAGTATATTTATATATTAGTATTAGATGTCATGTTCGTGGACACACTATTTCCCTAATATGTCTCATATGGAGTACATAATAAATAGACTGGGTTACTAAATGATTATAAATGTAACACATTAACCAATATAATAGGGGATACTTATATATGCATACGGCAGTACACAACATACATTATTGAAGATGTATTTTGCGAATAATGTATCAACTATATGTAAAGCTAGCAACAAAAGAGATTATTGCTCAACAGAAATGCATGGGAAAAATACATACAAATGATAATAAAATTGCAAAGCAAGATAAGGAATTGCCCCAGGTCAAGATTGCTCTATGTAGGCATCCAATTAACAGAAATCATTGCACAAAATATTATACATTGACATGTTGGCATAGTAGGCGATAAACCATCCTGTCATAAAAAACTTTCATAATACAACATAAGAAAATATGATAAATATGTAAATACATGTTCAAAAAAAATATACAGTATACAAAATATAATAAAAAGAGATGGGATAAGATGCAATAGAAACCCCCAAGTGGAATCAATGCTTAAAAGGGGGAAAAAAAACCTACATGCTCCTAGTGTCGTAGGCAATATTCAACATGATTTGGTATTAGCTAAACATTTTGAAGCTACCCATACCACAGTATGTTACAAACAAGATCAAAAACATATTGCGTTTGTGGCACTTCCATAGTAAATAAATACAGATAGTATCAAGTCTCACAACATAAAATGTAGCATGATTTATGAAATGTAAGGTAGTAGTATAATGGATAGTGGGGTCCTTACATTCTAAGGTTAGCACAAAATATTTCTAGCGGTGCCAGTAGTTGATGATATCGAACTTTGAGTTGAATCCCACATGCAGCAGGCTACCAAGTTTATGGATCCAGTATATCTCTTGTCCAGATAATATCTGGAATTTATCACCACCACAAGGGGGTCTCATAACCTGTTCGATAGCCTTCCACCTGAAGGATCCAACATTGCCCCCATGAACTTCCAGGAAATGCCTGGAAAGAGCTGATACTGCTCTGTCATGACTGATATGCGCAAGATGTTCCTTGATACGAGTGCCCACCTCCCTTGTGGTTCTACCCACATATTGCCGGCAGCACAGGGTGCACTCGACAAGGTAAACAACAAATTTGTTCGAACATTTCACACATCCCCTGGTCTCAAACACCTCAGACGAGGTAGCAGAGACAAAGGTAGTGGAAATGTGTACATGATCACACGATTTACAAGTTCTTTTGCCGCACCTAAAGGGGTCTTTAAAGTGCAGCCAAGAGCTTTGCGGCTGGTTTGTTTTCAACAAACTGGGAGATAAAATATTTCCCAGTGTCAAGTTACATTTGTAAATGAATTGGCATCCATCATTTATGGAATTGCGTAATTTAATGTCACCCCTTAGAATGGGAAGGTTCCTCCTAATTATGTCACAGACCTTATAATACTGGTTAGAGTATGATCTAATAAATAATGGCTTCTGTTTATTCTTATGATCACCTGATGCATTATTTACTCTTTCTCTCTTGGGGACCTCAGAGTCGATTCCAGTAAAGAGATCTTAAAGGGACACTGAACCCAAATTTTTTCTTTCATGATTCACATAGAGCATGCAATTTTAAGCCACTTTCTAATTTTATTCCTATTATAAATTTTTCTTCGTTCTCTTGCTATCTTTATTTTAAAAAGACATTTAAGCTTTTTTTATTTTTATTCAGAACTATGGACAGCACTATTTTATTGGTGGATGAGTTTATCCACCAATCGGCAAGAACAACCCAGGTTGGTCATCAAAAATGGGCAGGCATCTAAACTAACTTTCTTGCATTTCAAATAAAGATACCAAGAGAATGAAGAAATTTTGATAATAGGAGTAAATTAGAAAGTTGCTTAAAATGTCATGCTCTATATGAATCACGAAAGAAAAAAATTGGGTACAGTGTCCCTTTAAATAAAATAAAAAATTTAAAAAAAAAACACACTGGAAGAACAAATATAATACACACCCATTTAAAACAAAATTCTATTATACATCACAAAGGCTGATGCTTTTCCCAAATGAGTTAAAGGGATATTCACAGTATTCTGAAAAAGGCATGGTAAGGGTCCACAACCCCATTTTTCCAATACTGTACATATCCAATTAACTTATTTGGTAAAGTTTCAGCTTCTGTGATCTCTACACACAGATTACCTCTGTTATTACTTTGTATCTAAGAACCTTCTTCCAGCCCACTGATCACATGAGTGACTAGTGGTCGACAAATGTGTTTAAAATTTAGGAGCCAGACACTGGTGTCTGTAAACCCCAAGGCAGAACATACAGTGATCTGAGATGTCATCACAGAAAATGCAGCATGTCTGCAGAAACAGGACACATGCAGGAACTGTTAGCAATTTAACTTTTCATCAATGCTCCACATTAGGCTGTTCTTTTCAAACAGAGCTGTTCTCTGGCTGCACTTTGTAAGTTTTCCTTACCACAGTTCATACAGAGCAAAGTACTGTTTGAAGTGAACAGTCAAATATTCAGTAGCGCTGCCAAGCAGTAGTGCGTTGACTGAGATTGTTTCAAGCCCCTAGCCTTTCACAGTCTGCAAAGCTGTTTATTTCTGAATGTAAGACGTTCATATGAGCAATGCACCTAATTTGCAATGCAATTTTCAACTACTGCACTATATTATAAAACTTTAATTATTGCTTTATTCTCCAGTTAACAAACACATTACAATTGAACTGGTGCTTTACTGTAACTGCCTAATTTAAAATTTATTTCTTCTGTTATGTGTGATCAGTCCACGGGTCATCATTACTTCTGGGATATAACTCCTCCCCAACAGGAAATGCAAGAGGATTCACCCAGCAGAGCTGATATAGCTCCTCCCCTCTACGTCAGTCCCAGTCATTCTCTTGCACCCAACGACTAGATAGGATGTGTGAGAGGACTATGGTGATTATACTTAGTTTTTATGACTTCAATCAAAAGTTTGTTATTTTATAATAGCACCGGAGCGTGTTATTACTTCTCTGGCAGACTTTGAGGAAGAATCTACCAGAGTTTTTACTATGATTTTAACCGGAGTAGTTAAGATCATATTGCTGTTCTCGGCCATCTGAGGGAGGTAAAAGCTTCAGATCAGGGGACAGGGGCAGATGAATCTGCATTGAGGTATGTAGCAGTTTTTTATTTTCTGAATGGAATTGATGAGAAAATCCTGCTATACCGTTATAATGACATGTATGTATACACTTCAGTATTCTGGGAATGGTACTTCACCGGAACTACTTTGTTAAAGGTCACTAATCTTTTTAATAAGTATTATATCATGTTAAACGTTTTTACTGGAATGTAGAATCGTTTACACTGCTGAGGTACTGAGTAAATAAATGTTTGGGCTTTATTTTCCACTTGGCAGTAGTTTATTTTGAATTGTGACAGTTTCGTTTCTCTTCACTGCTGTGTGTGAGAGGGAGGGGCCGTTTTTGGCGCTCTTTGCTACGCATCAACAATTTCCAGTCAGCTATTATTTTTCCTGCATGATCCGGTTCATCTCTGACAGATCTCAGGGGTCTTCAAACTTCTTGAAGGGAGGTACATTCTCTCAGCAGAGCTGTGAGAATTTTTTATATTGACTGTGGATAAAGACGTTACTCAATAATTTTTATGTCAAATTTAGTTATGTTATCTTACTAATGGGAACAAAACCTTTGCTAAAAGTTGTGTTGTTTTAAAGTTGATGCTATAACTGTTCTCAGTTTATTATCTCAACTGTCATTTAATCATTTAATCGTTTAAGTACCTCTTTGAGGCACAGTACGTTTTTGCTAAAAAAGATTATAACCAGGTTGCAAGTTATTGCTAGTGTGTTAAACATGTCTGACTCAGAGGATATCTGTGTCATTTGTTCCAATGCCAAGGTGGAGCCCAATAGAAATTTATGTACTAACTGTATTGATGCTACTTTAAATAAAAGTCAATCTGTACAATGTGAACAAATTTCACCAATCTGCGAGGGGAGAGTTATGCCGACTAACTCGCCTCACGCGGCAGTACCTGCATCTCCCGCCCGGGAGGTGCGTGATATTATGGCGCCTAGTACATCTGGGCGGCCATTACAGATAACATTACAAGATATGGCTACTGTTATGACTGAAGTTTTGTCTAAATTACCTGAGCTAAGAGGCAAGCGTGATCACTCTGGGGTGAGAACAGAGTGCGCTGACAATACTAGGGCCATGTCTGATACTGCGTCACAGCTTGCAGAGCATGAGGACGGAGAGCTTCATTCTGTGGGTGACGGTTCTGATCCAAACAGATTGGATTCAGATATTTCAAATTTTAAATTTAAATTGGAGAACCTCCGTGTATTACTAGGGGAGGTCTTAGCAGCTCTCAATGATTGTAACACCGTTGCAATACCAGAGAAACTATGTAGGTTGGATAAATACTTTGCGGTACCGGCGAGTACTGACGTTTTTCCTATACCTAAGAGATTAACTGAAATTGTTACTAAGGAGTGGGATAGACCCGGTGTGCCGTTCTCACCCCCTCCAATATTTAGAAAGATGTTTCCAATAGACGCCACCACTCGGGACTTATGGCAAACGGTCCCTAAGGTGGAGGGAGCAGTTTCTACTCTAGCTAAGCGTACCACTATCCCGGTGGAGGATAGCTGTGCCTTTTCAGATCCAATGGATAAAAAATTGGAGGGTTACCTTAAGAAAATGTTTGTTCAACAAGGTTTTATTTTGCAACCCCTTGCATGTATCGCGCCGATTACGGCTGCGGCAGCATTTTGGATTGAGTCTCTGGAAGAGAACCTTAGTTCATATACGCTAGACGACATTATGGACAGGCTTAGAGTCCTTAAACTAGCTAATTCATTCATTTCGGAGGCCGTAGTACATTTAACCAAACTTACGGCTAAGAACTCAGGATTCGCCATACAGGCACGTAGGGCACTGTGGCTAAAATCCTGGTCAGCTGATGTTACTTCTAAGTCCAAATTACTTAATATACCTTTCAAGGGGCAGTCCTTATTTGGGCCCGGTTTGAAAGAAATTATCGCTGACATTACAGGAGGTAAGGGCCACGCCCTACCTCAAGACAAAGCCAAAGCTAAGGCTAGACAGTCTAATTTTCGTCCCTTTCGGAATTTCAAAACAGGAGCAGCATCAACCTCCACTGCACCAAAACAGGAAGGAGCTGTTGCTCGTTACAGGCAAGGCTGGAAGCCCAACCAGTCCTGGAACAAGGGCAAACAGGCCAGGAAACCTGCTGCTGCCCCAAAGACAGCATGAACCGAGAGCCCCCGATCCGGGACCGGATCTAGTGGGGGGCAGACTTTCTCTCTTCGCCCAGGCCTGGGCAAGAGATATTCAGGATCCCTGGGCGCTAGAGATCATATCTCAGGGATACCTTCTAGACTTCAAATTATCTCCCCCAAGAGGGAGATTTCATCTGTCAAGATTGTCAACAAACCAGATAAAGAAAGAAGCGTTTCTACGCTGTGTACAAGATCTGTTATTAATGGGAGTGATCCATCCGGTTCCGCGGTCGGAACAAGGACAAGGGTTCTACTCAAACCTGTTTGTGGTTCCCAAAAAAGAGGGAACCTTCAGACCAATCTTAGATTTAAAGATTCTAAACAAATTCCTAAGAGTTCCATCGTTCAAAATGGAAACTATTCGGACAATCTTGCCCATGATCCAAAAGGGTCAGTACATGACCACAGTGGATTTAAGAGATGCTTACCTTCACATACCGATCCACAAAGATCATCACCGGTATCTACGGTTTGCCTTCCTAGACAGGCACTACCAGTTTGTAGCTCTTCCATTCGGATTGGCTACGGCCCCAAGAATCTTCACAAAGATTCTAGGTGCCCTCCTGGCGGTACTAAGACCGCGAGGGATTTCGGTAGCTCCGTATCTAGACGACATTCTAATACAGGCTTCAAGCTTTCAAACTGCCAAGTCTCAGACAGAGTTAGTTCTGGCATTTCTAAGGTCGCATGGATGGAAAGTGAACGAAAAGAAGAGTTCTCTTTTTCCTCTCACAAGAGTTCCATTCTTGGGGACTCTTATAGATTCTGTAGAAATGAAGATTTACCTGACAGAGGACAGGTTAACAAAACTTCAAGATGCATGCCGTGTCCTTCATTCCATTCAACACCCGTCAGTAGCTCAATGCATGGAGGTGATCGGCTTAATGGTAGCGGCAATGGACATAGTACCTTTTGCACGCCTACACCTCAGACCGCTGCAATTATGCATGCTAAGTCAGTGGAATGGGGATTACTCAGATTTGTCCCCTACTCTGAATCTGAATCAAGAGACCAGAAATTCTCTTCTATGGTGGCTTCATCGGCCACACCTGTCCAGGGGGATGCCATTCAGCAGGCCAGACTGGACAATTGTAACAACAGACGCCAGCCTACTAGGTTGGGGCGCTGTCTGGAATTCTCTGAAGGCTCAGGGATTATGGAATCAGGAGGAGAGTCTCCTTCCAATAAACATTCTGGAATTGAGAGCAGTTCTCAATGCCCTTCTGGCTTGGCCCCAATTAACAACTCGGGGGTTCATCAGGTTTCAGTCGGACAATATCACGACTGTAGCTTACATCAACCATCAGGGAGGGACAAAAAGCTCCCTAGCAATGATGGAAGTATCAAAGATAATTCGATGGGCAGAGTCTCACTCTTGCCACCTGTCAGCAATCCACATCCCGGGAGTGGAGAACTGGGAGGCGGATTTCTTGAGTCGCCAGACTTTTCATCCGGGGGAGTGGGAACTTCATCCGGAGGTCTTTGCCCAAATACTTCGACGTTGGGGCAAACCAGAGATAGATCTCATGGCGTCTCGCCAGAACGCCAAACTTCCTCACTACGGGTCCAGATCCAGGGATCCGGGAGCGGTTCTGATAGATGCTTTGACAGCACCTTGGAACTTCGGGATGGCTTATGTGTTTCCACCCTTCCCGCTGCTTCCTCGATTGATTGCCAAAATCAAACAGGAGAGAGCATCAGTGATCTAATAGCACCTGCATGGCCACGCAGGACTTGGTATGCAGATCTAGTGGACATGTCATCCTGTCCACCTTGGTCTCTACCTCTAAGACAGGACCTTCTGATACAGGGTCCGTTCAAACATCAAAATCTAACTTCTCTGAAACTGACTGCTTGGAAATTGAACGCTTGATTTTATCAAAACGTGGTTTTTCTGAGTCGGTTATTGATACCCTGATACAGGCTAGGAAGCCTGTTACCAGAAAGATTTACCATAAAATATGGCGTAAATACCTATACTGGTGTGAATCCAAACGTTACTCCTGGAGTAAGGTTAGGATCTCTAGGATCTTGGCCTTTCTACAAGAGGGCTTAGAAAAGGGTTTATCGGCTAGTTCATTAAAGGGACAGATTTCAGCTCTGTCCATCTTGTTACACAGGCGTCTGTCAGAAAATCCAGACGTCCAGGCCTTTTGTCAGGCTTTAGCTAGGATCAAGCCTGTGTTTAAAGCTGTTGCTCCACCATGGAGTTTAAACTTAGTTCTTAACGTTTTACAGGGTGTTCCGTTTGAACCCCTTCATTCCATTGATATAAAATTGTTATCTTGGAAAGTTCTGTTTTTAATGGCTATTTCCTCGGCTCGAAGAGTCTCTGAGTTATCAGCATTACATTGTGATTCTCCTTATCTGATTTTTCACTCAGACAAGGTAGTTCTGCGTACTAAACCTGGGTTCTTACCTAAGGTAGTTACTAACAGGAATATCAATCAAGAGATTGTTGTTCCATCCTTGTGTCCAAATCCTTCTTCAAAGAAGGAACGTCTTCTACACAATCTGGATGTAGTTCGTGCCCTCAAGTTCTACTTGCAGGCAACTAAAGAGTTTCGTCAAACTTCTTCCCTGTTTGTCGTTTATTCTGGACAGAGGAGAGGTCAAAAAGCTTCTGCTACCTCTCTCTCTTTTTGGCTTCGTAACATAATACGTTTAGCCTATGAGACTGCTGGACAGCAGCCTCCTGAAAGAATTACAGCTCATTCCACTAGAGCTGTGGCTTCCACTTGGGCCTTTAAGAATGAGGCCTCTGTTGAACAGATTTGCAAGGCTGCAACTTGGTCTTCGCTTCATACTTTTTCCAAATTTTACAAATTTGACACTTTTGCTTCTTCGGAGGCTATTTTTGGGAGAAAGGTTCTTCAGGCAGTGGTTCCTTCTGTATAATGAGCCTGCCTATCCCTCCCGTCATCCGTGTACTTTTGCTTTGGTATTGGTATCCCAGAAGTAATGATGACCCGTGGACTGATCACACATAACAGAAGAAAACATAATTTATGCTTACCTGATAAATTCCTTTCTTCTGTTGTGTGATCAGTCCACGGCCCGCCCTGTTTTTAAGGCAGGTAAATATCTTTTAAATTATACTCCAGTCACCACTTCACCCTTGGTTACTCCTTTCTCGTTGATTCTTGGTCGAATGACTGGGACTGACGTAGAGGGGAGGAGCTATATCAGCTCTGCTGGGTGAATCCTCTTGCATTTCCTGTTGGGGAGGAGTTATATCCCAGAAGTAATGATGACCCGTGGACTGATCACACAACAGAAGAAAGGAATTTATCAGGTAAGCATAAATTATGTTTTTATTTAAAAATGACGGTATGAAAATTTTTCACTAAAAAAATTTCATTGCAGAAAGTGAAAAAAAAAGTTCTGGGTCTGTAAATAGATATATGGAGAATAACCCAAAAAGTTAGGAGCCAGTTATAAAATTCTGGTGGCTCCCAGGCTCCTGTGTTTGACAAGCCCTGACTGTGACTGTTTATTATCTATTGACTTGCATTTAGCATTGTGTTGTGCTAAATCTTAAATAATTTTCTGTGCCTGAGCATGGTTTTATCTATATGGCCCACGTGTACTTTCAGTCTCTCTGTGTTGAAAAGCATGTAATAAGAGGCAGCCCTCAAGGGCTTAGAAATTAGCATATGAGTCTGTCTAGGTTTAGTTTCAACTAAGAATACCAAGAAAAAAAGCAAATTTGATGATAAAAGTAAATTGGAAAGTTGATTAAAATTACAAGTCCTATCTGAATAATGGAAGTTTAATTTTGAGTAGACTGTCCCTTTTTAAAAGAAAAGAAGTAATACTAATACATTTTGTTTAACGTTTTTGTTGCTTTTTATTGGCACTTACAGTGCTCTGTTTTAGGGATTAGAATTCCTATGTATGTGTTTAATTACGGTACTTTTACTTTTTCTATTGTGTGTTTTTTTTATTAACATCAATATTTTTCTTGTATCAGTTTTTAGGTCAATGGCCTCCAAAACCCCAGTTGGTTTTGTTGGACTTGGCAATATGGGAAATCCAATGGCTAAAAATCTTCTGAAGCATGGCTATCCTGTTGTTGCATATGATATCTTCCCAGAGGCCTGCAAGGAGTTCCAGAATTCTGGTGCCCAGGTCTGTGTCTTAATGTTTCCTAAAATAAAAGTGCTAAAATGAACAGTGCTTATGGCAAAATTATTGTTTTTACTTAAGAACGGTAGCTGTTTTTATAATATGTAATATAAACTTAGTGATTTTAATATTTTTATGTGCTGAATGTCCAAAACCATTAGTTAAAAATTACATTTTGTGGTTTACTATTTAAATGTTGCATAACATCAGTGTAAAATTAAGCACTTATGATGTAGCCTGGTGGGACAGTGTAATATTTTCTATTATATCATCATTTTCAGCTATCCAAAGTACAAATTAATAGCAAAATTTAACATAAATGCATTTGATGATAATTTGTGCAAAAAAAATTTGAACATTTTTAATATTAGCTAATTTTAGCTTAAAGGGACACTGAACCCACATTTTTTCCTTTGTGATTTAGATAGAGCATGTCATTTTAAGCAACTTTCGAATTTACTCCTAATATCAAATTTTCTTTATTTGAAAATCAAGAATATAAGTTTAGATGCCGGCCCATTTTTTGGTGAACAACCTGGGTTGTTCTTGCTGATTAGTGGATTAATTTAACCAACCAAACTATGTGCTGTCCAGGGTCTGAACCAAAAAATAGCTTAGATGTCTTTTTCAAAGAAAGATAGCAAGAGAACCAAGAAAAATTGATAATAGGAGTAAATTAGAAAGTTGCTTAAATATGCATGCTCTATCTTAATCAGGAAAAACAATTAGGTTCAGTGTCCCTTTAAGATTGGCAAGATTTTTAATGGGGTGGTCAGTAAAATCAGCTGGGTGGTTCATTTGCTAAAAAGGTCCTGGGGAGAACACTGTTATAGCTATAGTTTAAGTTTGAAGTTTGTTTAACCCCTTTACATCAGGACGTTCTATGCCGTCATAACAGTGCTCGGCTTTAATGTCCTTAGGACGGCATGGAACGTCCTACTTTTCTTGGCCTCCTTCAGCCTCCTTATTTTTGTTTAATGCGAAATCAGACTGGGGAGCGTGCCTAGCATCGTAGGCAGTACCACATGATCCGATCCTGGCCTTGAAATCACTTGATCACATCAACAATTGGGTGATTTAATTTTTTAAGCAAGTATTTACACCGGAACTTCGTTCTGATATTAATCACTTGCCCTGGACTTAAAGGGGTTACATTTTAATGTTCAAAGTTGCTGTTATATATGTATATCCTAGGTTATAATATTATTTAATCTCAGCAGTAACCTCCAAAGTGTTATATATTTTTACGTAACAATATTTTTGATTAATGGATTTATGACTATTAATAATCATAAAATTATCGTCAGCCATATCAATTCTGATATGGTAGAAATTGTCAGTATACTCCAGTGAAACGTTATATAATCTCTGTAGTGTATTCCAAAATGCTAATGAGATATCTAGAAATTACGACAATAACATTATGAACATTAATATTTAACTTATTTATTCTGACCAGTTACTCTCTCTATAAACACATTGATTATATTTATGCAGAAAATAATGTATTAATTATGACCAAATATGTTTTTTTATCCCATGTATGGACGAAACACTCAAAATTAATTAAAGGTACCTCAGTATTATGGACACAATATCTCTATAAATTAACCTCAACTCAAAATTAATTGCTTATGAAATATCACACAGGAATTATACTTGAATAATTTATAAATAGCCAGAAAGTTTAATCAATTCAATATATATAGCTTATTTAACAACGTTATATTCACCTATGTTCAAATCTCACAATGAAATCTTAGTTTAACTCAAACTATTATTATTATTATTATCGGTTATTTGTAGAGCACCAACAGATTCTGCAGCGCTAATCTATTGGAATTTCCAGGGAAATATAATTCACTATGTTTAACCCAATATAATCTAATATACTTCACTTAAACCCAGAGATTGTTACACAATACTACCAATTCAACATATACCAATTAATCTAGCATAAGATAACTTCTTATTTAGCCACAATAAAACAAATTCTAAAATATATCACAATAACTACAAATAACTTATGACATTAAAATAAATAAGTCCTTTCTTAATAATATTTAACACTAGTACACTTACTACCCTGGTCTAATTAATATTAAATATAAAAATAAGATACCTTTTAATTCACAGCTGCAGATATACTATGCTATAAAGAATTTCTTTGCTAAGGCCTGTTTAATATAAAAAGAATCTTAAATTCACATACATTACCAGATAACCAAATTGAGAGTTTCAGCTTCCGGATATTCTATTGGTCATACGTGAAGGAATATTCCACTTGTTTTGCAAGGGTACAGGTCACAGAGTATCTCTCTTGTTCACAGAGAGTGTTCCAGCCAGGAGTCAGAGAAAGTATAGGCCCAAAATGTGTGTATCTCTCTCTTACAAAGTGAGACTGTCTTCTCTTGCATAGAGTGAAAGCCTATATCGGTCATAAGCCACTCCTTCATTCTGTAATCATTCCAATAGGATCTGGTTATGCCCTTTGAGCCGGAGCTCACTTCTCATAGGTTACTGGTAATGCCATTTAATTTCCTTAAATTGAATTTCTCTGGCTGTAATTCCCATATCGGACACTAGTGGGCAACAGGAGTAGGAGTGTAGTTTAATTTCATATATAAAATATTCTGTTTCTCAATTACAGGGATATCAAATGTCTATTTAATACTCATATTTTATAGCTCAATAAACTATTTGGTCAATTTGATATGGTATTATTTAGTTTGGCTGAGCATGTGTATTTTAATACCAAACATGAATATGTTGCTTTAGTATTAGACATGTCTTTCCTAAGACATGGCGGGTCCACAACGTCATTCCAATTACTAGTGGGATATTCACTCCTGGCCAGCAGTAGGAGGCAAGGAGCACCACAGCAAAGTTGTTAAGTGTCACTTCTCTTACCCATAACCCGCAGTCATTCTCTTTGCCTCTGTCAATGGAGGAGGTGAAGTTCGGTGTCTGAAGAATGGATTCCTTTTCCATCTTAATATGGGAAGAGTCCACAGCTGCATTCCTTACTTGTTGGAAATACTGAACCTGGCCACCAGGAGAAGGCAAAGACACTCCACCCAAAGGCTTAAATACCTCCCCCACTTCCTTATAACCCCAGTTATTCTTTGCCTTTCGTCACAGGAGGTTGGCAGAGAAGTGTCAGAAGATTTTGTAGTAGTCTCTTATGGAGGGTAGTACTCTTTGAGATGGGACTGGCGTTTTAAGTAGTCCTTTCAGCCTCTCAGTGAGAGACTGGATAAAAGTTAGAGTCTGGAGATGCAGGGAGAGTCTTTCTGCGAAACCATCCCAACTCCTATTAACAGCTCCATAGGCAATCAGCGTTGCCGTGTTTCGCTGCCTGCTTTATGCACTCAAGTCCATGTCAGAAGCGATGCTACTATTCGTCACACTTGAAGGGCCGTGTTCCTGATCCACGGCGTAGATTCTGGTAAGATTGTTTCATATTTTATACATGTATGATAACGCAAGAAGACGGGGTCACAGTGTGACTCCTTTTATCTGTATAGAATCAAGGGTTACTATCTCATTATTGAACAGGGGGGAATAATCTTATGTTTATTTGATTTTATGCTGCTTTATGTGTGAGATGTTCTGGGCTCATAGGCTGTTATGGAATATACAGGTTTCACTTTGAGAGCTATGCAGCTTACAAGCTTGGTGCGCTTTCTCATAGCAGGGACGGTCCTGCATTGTACACCATGTGATTCATTCCCTTTTTCCTGACCGGGTGTTGGAGAGGAGTCATAAATCTCTGTACTGTCTGGGTCATAGGAGGTGGTGAGTGCCCCAGCCATTGGGGTATAAGGGTGCCGTTTTGTTTAATAAAATAAGATGTTTTCTTTCTCTAGTTCTCCGGTTACTGTGCTAGCGATGGAGGATTCTGTTACTTTAGAGGGCACTCCCTTTATTCCTAATGAGTAATTCCTGTTTATATGGTGAGGAGGCATTAGTTCCGCCCTCTCAATTATGTTCCATATGCCTTGATAATGTGATAATATCAAACATGTTTGAAACCACGGAGTTGTCGTCCAATGAGGTGCGTACCCTACATTCTTATATCTCTACACATGCAGTTTTCCCATGGCATTGCCGATCCTCCATCTGGAGGTTTTTTTTTTTTCACCAGACATTACTGCGCAGTTCAGACGGCAGTGTCTGCGGCCTTTAATGCTTTACCTTGCCCTGCTAAGCGCAAGCAAAAGGTTACATATTGCACTCCTTCCCAGAGTACATCAGATAATTTATTGGATTTAACTGAGGGTTATACAAGCATGAAGTTCTTTCTGAGACTTCAGAGTATGAACATTCTGGGTCAGAATCTGCTGCCTCTAAACCTCCGGCCTGGGAGGAACCAGATTTTAGTTTAGGAATTTGCTCTTTCTTCTAAAAGAAGTTTTTGGCGAATTCAGAGGTTCCAGAGGCCAAATTGCCTGATGAACCTTTAATTCCTAAATTGGATAGAGTTTGAGGACAGGGTGGTACCTTATCCTTCCCGGCTCCTGTTAGATGGTGAACATCATTAAGAATTAATGGGGCAGGATTGGATTCCTTTTCCCCCTCTTCTAAGGGCCAATTTTCGTTCTTTTTGTTCTGATAAAGCCCATGTCAGCAGTTCTCCGCTAAGCCAGAGCAAACCAACAGCTCTTGGAAGCCGGCTCAGTCCTGGAAAAAATCCAAGCAGAGCAAGAAGCCCGCCGAGTCTACGTCGGCATGAATGGGTGGTCCCCGGTCCTCTTCTGGATTGTGTAGGGGGCAGTATGTTTCTCTTTTTACTCGCTTGGTTCAGGGACATGCAAGATCCATGGGTCCTGGAGGTCATAGCTCAGAGTTACAAGATAGGTTTTAAGTCTCAGCCACCCAAGGGCAGATTCCTCCTGTCTTCCTAACCAGAAAGGAGGGAAGCCTTTCTGGGGTGTGTACGAGATCTGTCATCTAGGAGTTATTGTCCTGGTGCCTATCACAGTGAGAGGTTTGGGATACTATTCAAACCTTTTTGTGGTTCCTAAGAAAGAGGGAACTTGCCATCCGATTCTGGACCTAAAGTGCTCAAGCAGGTTTTTAAATGTCCCCTCGTTTAAGAGGGAGACAATAAGGTTCATTCTTCCCCTCGTTTGAGAAGGGGTAGTTAATGACCACGATAGATCTGAAGGATGCTCCCTTCTCATACCAATCCTCAAGGACGGTTTGCTTTCCTGGACCAGCACTTCCAGTTTATTGCCCTTCCGTTTGGACTAGCTAAAGACCTTTTTCGAAGAGTGGACCATTCGGAATATCTCCTGTCTTCTTTGATCCCATGGATGACAGATAATCTAGAGAGTGTTCTCTTGTCCAGGGTAGAATTCTCAGGTACTATAATATTCTCCATAGACATGAGAATATTTCTAACAGACCAGAGACTTTGCAAGCTAGCTTCAACATGTCTTTCCCTCCAGATCTCCTTAAGGCCATCTGTGGCTCGGTGTATGGAGGTGATTGGTCTCATGGTGTCCAGCTTGGACATTTCCTTTGCCAGGTTTCACCTCAGACTGTTGCAATTGTGCATGCTGAACTAGTGGAACGGCGATCATTCAGATCTGTCTCAACAGATTTCTCTGGACAACCAATCGGGAGAATTGCTCTCTTGGTGGTTTTGTCCGGATCACTTGTCCTGAGGGACGTCCGTCTGAAGACCATCCTGGGTGATTGTGACTAGGGTTGCGAGTCTGTCAGGATGGGGAGCTGTTTGGGGTGCCAGGAAGGCACAGGGCCTCTGTTCTCAGGAGGTAAAGCTCCCTCCTGATCTAATTTTGGATCTTCAGGCAATATACAATGCTCTGACGGTTTGGCCTCTGCTAGGTTCGTCCCAGTTAATCAGATTCCAATTAAACAATATATCCTCAGTGGCTTACATCAACCATCAGGGGGAACGAGAAGCTCCCTAGTTTTGAGGGAAGTATCTCGGATTCTGGTGTGGGGTAGACCCGCATTTGTTTGCTGTCGGCGATCCACATTCCGGGTGTGGACAATTGGGAAGCGGATTTCCTCAGGAGACAATCCCTTTCATCCGGGAGAATGGTCTCTCCATCCATCCAATACCAAGCTACCCAAATAGGGGTCGAGGTACAGGGATCCTCAGACGGAGCTAACGGATGCGTTAGCGGTGCCTTGGAGGTTCATCTAATTTTATCCTGTCCGACCGTTACCACTACTTTCTAGTGTAGTGGCTCGAGTCAAGCAGGCGTCAGTGATACTGACTGCTCCATTTTGGCCGCAAAGGATATGGTTCGCGGATCTAGTAGGGATGTCATCTCCTCTGTGGAAGTTACCTTGTCGCAGGGATCTGCTGACCAAGGTCTTTGTTCATCAATGTCTTGATTCTCTGAGGCTGACTGCGTGGAGATTGAACGCTTAGTCCTAGCCAAGAGAAGGTTTTCTGAGAGAGTTAGTTATTTTTACTCTCATTCAAGCTCGTAAGCTGGTTGCTCATCACATCTATCATAAGGTGTGGAGGACCTACTTATTCTGTTCTCCAGGATGAACTGGAGAAGGGATTTTCTGCAAGTCCCCTGAAGGGACAGTTTTCGGTCCTGTCTGTGATACTGCCGAGCTTCCAGATGTGCAGCTATTTGTTAAGGCTCTGCTGGGGTCAGACCTGTGTTTAGATATAAGGCTCCTCCTTGGAGTTTAAATCTTGTCCTTAATGTTTTGCAACGGGCTCCGTTGGAGCCTATGCATGAAGTAGACATTAAATTGTTGTCTTGGAAGGTTCCTTTCCTACTGGCTATTGCTTCTGCATGCAGAGTATCTGATTGCTGACTTGCAATGCATCCCTCCTTATCTGACTTTTTATGCCGATAAGGCTGTTCTATGAACCAATTTAGGTTTTCTTTCTAATAGTGTGTCAATTTGCAACATCAATCAAGAGATTGTGGTTCCTTTCTTATGTCCTATTCCTTCTTTGTTGAAGGAACATTTACAACGTATTTCTGAATGTGGTTTGTGCCTTGAAGTTCTATATTAGGGCCACAAAGGAATTTAGACAAACCTTTCTCTGTTTATTCTCTTTTCCGGGAACTGTAGGGGTCAGAGGGCCTCTTCGACTTTCTTATCTTTTTGTCTGAGGAGTGTCATCCGTTTAGCATAGAAACAGCAGGACATAATCCTCCTCTGAGAATTATGGCTCATTCTACGCGAACAATGGTTTCCTCTTGGACCTTCAAAAATGAGGCCCCTATGGATCAGATTTGTAAGGCGGCTAACTGGTTCTCCTTTTTCCAAAATTTTACAAGTTTTGATCTTTTTACTTCTGCTGAAGCAGCCTTCGGGGGAGAGGTTTTGCAGGCTGTGGTTTCCTCAGATTAGGGTCCTCCTGTTAGTATTCCATGTACTCTAGAGCTTGGGTATATGTTTCCCACAAGTAAGGCATGCAGCTGTGGACTCTCCCCATATATTAAAAAGGAAAACATAAATTATGCTTACCTGATAATTTAATTTCCATCTGTATGGGAAGAGTCCACAGCTCCCGCCTGTGTTCTCCGATGGGCGGCCCTAAATTTTACATTTTTTCTTCTGGCACCTTTTCACCCTGATATTTCTCCTACTGTTCCTTGTTCCCTCGGCAGAATGACTGGGGTTATGAGGAAGTGGGGGAGGTATTTAAGCCTTTGCCTCCTCCTATTGGCCAGATTCAGTATTTCCCACAAGTAAGGAATGCAGCTGTGGATTCTTCCCATACAGATGGAAATGAAATTATCAGGTAAGCATAATTTATGTTTTTCGGGTACTTTTTCCCTGCAAGCAAGGATTTGGATTTAGCTGTGTCCATGTCAATCTCTTGAGTAAGAGTAGTGGTGGATTTTAAGCAGTTAGAAAGTTGTGAGGTAGTCCTTGCTTGGTTTTTTAACATGTCTGCTGCCCTTGGTATAGAAAGCCAGAGTTGGTTACTCTGTTCTTTCTTTTTCTGCAGGTCTCTGATAGGAGTATGTATCCTATCACACCTTGTAACCTGTCTTCCTGCCGGACAGCTGGATTTGCAGGTAAGTGCTTTTGTCTTCTAGGTATTGGAAACTTGCACTTGAGAAGATTTTTCTGCAGTAATTATTGGGACATAATTAATCCTTTAGGAAGGATTTATTTGGGCAGGATGCAGGCACTTTATGTATGTGGGAGACTAAGGGGTTAACTTTCCATGCGGTTATGGGATGTTTTCTCTGAGGCTTTCTATATATGTTTCAGTTTATTGGGACTTTTATTTTTAGGTAATGTGATTGTTGGGGGGGAGGACTTTCCCTTTTTTGTCAAGCGTGGATACGAGATGTCACAAATCCTTGGGCTGTGGACATAGTATCTCAGAATTACAAAATACATTTCAAATCTCATCCTCTTAAGGGCAGATTTATCCTCTCAAGGTTATCTGCAGATCAGGTAAATAGAGGTAAATTCTTACATTGTGTTCAGGACCTTTCCTCCCTGTGAGTGATTGTTCCAGTAAGAGAACAAGGTCTGGGATTTTATTCAAACTGTTTGTGGTTCCCAAAAAAGAGTGAACTTTCCAAACCATTTTAGACCTAAAGTGTCTCAACAAGTTTCTCAGGGTTCCGTCCTTCAAAATGGAAACCATTCGTTCGTTCAATTCTTCCCTTGGTCGAAGGTCAGTTTATGACGACCATAGACCTGAAGGACGCATATCTTCATGTTCCTATCCACAGGAATCATCACCAGATCCTGAGATTTGCTTTTCTAGACATGCACTTTCAGTTTATTGCTCTTCTGTTTGGCCTCCTTGCTACAGCTCCCAGAATTTTCTCAAAGGTTCTGGAGGCTCTCTTGGCAGTTGTCAAGCCTCGGGAATTGTGGTGACGACATATTGGTTCAGGTGCCATCTTTTCAAAAAACAAACTCTCTCATACAGAGATCTTTTCTTTTCTACGTTCCCACGGATGGAAACTGAATCTGGAGAAGAGTTCCCTTGTTCCAGCTACAAGGGTTTGTTTCTTAGGGCTTGTTTCTTAGGGTCAGAAAATCCAAGCTTCTCTCCTCTAGCCTCTCTCTACAGTCTACTTTTCGGCCATCAGTGGCTCAGTGTATGGAGGTAATTGGTCTGATGGTCGCTTCCATGGACATTCCCTTTGCTCGATTCCATTTGAGAACTCTGCAATTATGCATGCACAGACAATGGAACGGAGATCATTCATATCTGTCTCAGAAGATCTGGACCAGTTGTCAAGTTCTCTCGTGGTGGATTTCTCAGGATCATCTGTCTCAGGGCAAATGCTTCCAGAGACCTTCCTGGGTGATTGTGACCACAGATGCCAGCCTTCTAGGCTGGGGAGCAGTATGGGACTTGTTAAAGGCTCAGGGCCTATGGACTCGGGAGGAGTCTGTTCTCCCCATAAACATCTTGGAGTTGAGAGCGATCAACTCAATTGTCCTTAGCCCGGGTTATCAGGTTCCAATCGGACAACATCACCTCAGTGGCGTGCATGAACCACTAGGAAGGAACTCTGAGTTTCTTAGCCATGAAGGAGGTGGCACTGATTATTTATTTTTATTAATGACATTTCTTCCCGGTGAGTGGACTCACCATCTGTAGGTGTTCTCCAGGCTAACCCTCAAGTGGGGGGTGCCGTAGTTAGATCTGATGGCGTCTCGTGAGAACGCCAAGCTTCCAAGGTACGGTTCAAAGTCAAGAGAATCGCAGGCCGATCTAAAAGATGCTTTAGCGGTCCCTTGGGAATTCGGTCTTGCATACCTGTCTCCTCCATCCGTGCTCCTTCCATGAGTCATTGTTCGTATCAAACAGAGCATCTGTAATTCTACATGCAGACCTTGTGAAGATGTCATCTCTTCCTCCTTGGAGGTTACCTCTGAGGAAGGACCTTCTAACTTAGAGTCCTTTCCTCCATCCAAATCTCGTTTCTCTGAAGCTGATTGCTTGGAGATTGAACGCTTAGTTCTGGCTAAGCATGGGTTTTCTGAATCGCTTATTGATGCCATGCTTCAGGCTCGCAAGCCTGTTACTCTTAAAATTTACCATAAGGTATGGCGTAAATACCTTTTTATTGGTGTGAATCGAAGGGCTACTCTTGGAGTAGGGTCAGGATTCCTAGAATTTTGTCTTTTCTCCAGGAAGGCCTGGAGAAATGGTTGTCAGTCAGTTCTCTGAAGGGTCAGATTTCAGCATTATCTATTCTTTTACATAAGCGTCTGGCAGATGTGCCAGATATTCAATCTTTTTGTCAGGCCCTGGTCAGAATCACGCCTGTGTTTAAACCGGTTGCTCCTCCTTGGAGCCTTAACCGAGTTCTTAGAGTTTTGCAGCAGGTTCCGTTTGAACCGATGCATTCCATAGATATTAAGCTGTTCTCTTGGAAGGTTTTGTTTCTTGTTGCTATTTCTTCTGCTCTGAGAGTTTCTGAACTCTCGGCTTTGCAGTGTGATACGCCTTACCTTATTTTTCATGCGTATAAGACGGTTCTTCGTACTAAGTTGGGGTTTCTCCCTAAGGTGGTTTCGGATAGAAATATTAATCGGGAAATTGTTGTTCCTTCTCTCTGTCCTAATACTTCTTCTCATAAGGAAAGTCTGTTGCACAACGTGGATGTTGTGCGTGCTCTAAAATTCTATCTACAGGCTACTAAGGATTTTCGCCAGTCTTCTGCCCTGTTTGTTTGTTTCTCAGGAAAGCGTAAGGATCAGAAGGCTGCTTCTACTTCTCTTTCCTTCTGGTTAAGAAGTATGATTCGTTTTGCATATGAGACTGCTGGACAGCAGCCTTCAGAGAGAATTACTGCTCATTCCACTAGGGCTGTCTCCTCTTCTTGGGCTTTCAAAAATTAAGCTTCTGTGGAACAGATTTGCAAGGCTGCAACATGGTCCTCTCTGCATACTTTTTCCAAATTTGATACTTTTGCCTCGGCTGTGGCCTCTTTTGGGTGATAGGTTCTTCAAGTGGTGGTGCCTTCTGTTTAGGTCTGCCTGTCTTTTTCTCCCTCCCTCTTCATTCTGTGTTCTCTAGCTCGGGTATTGGTTCCCACTAGTAATTGGATTGACATTGTGGACTCTTCATGTCTTAGGAAATAAAATAAAATGTATGCTTACCTGATGCATTTTTTTCTTTCTGGACATGGAGAGTCCACGACCCCACCCTTAAGATTAGACAGTAATTTTTTTTTCTAAACCCCAGGCACCTCTACACCTTTTGTGTTATCTTCTTTTTCCATTTCCCTTTGGCTGAATGACTGGGGGTTAGGGGTAAGGGAAGTGACACTTAACAGCTTTGCTTTGGTGCTCTTTGCTGCCTCCTGCTGGCCAGGAGTGAATATCCCGCTAGTAATTGGAATGACGTTGCGGACTCTCCATGTCCGGAAAGAAAGAAATTTATCAGGTAAGCATAAATTTTATTATTTCTAATTGCATATCTGCTTACATATCATACACATATATTCAGTGTGTGTCTCAATACAATTTTACTTAATATTTTAAGAGATGTATTTAAAAGTCACATTTCTTTCATGTAATTGGCAAGAGTCCATGAGCTAGTGACGTATGGGATATACAATCCTACCAGGAGGGGCAAATGTTCTCAAACCTCAAAATGCCTATAAATACACCCCCACCACACCCACAATTCAGTTTTAGAAACTTTGCTTCCTATGGAGGTGGTGAAGTAAGTTTGTGCTAGATTTCTACGTTGATATGCGCTTCTCAGCTTTTTTGAAGCCCGGCTTCTCTCAGAGTTCAGTGAATGACAGAGGGATGTGAAGGGAGTATCACCTATTGAATACAGTGGTCATCTTAATGGGGATCTATTTAATAGGTTCTCTGTTATCGGTCGTAGAGATTCATCTCCAACCTCCCTTTTCAGATCGACGATATACTCTTATATATCATTACCTCTGCTGATTCTCGTTTCAGTACTGGTTTGGCTATCTACTTTATGTAAATGAGTGTCTTTTGGTAAGTATGTTTCCTTTTATTTAAGACACTCTCAGCTATGATTTGGCACTTTATATTTAAAGTTCTAAATATATGTTTGTACTTATATTTGCCATGATTCAGGTTTATCAGTATATTTCCTTTTTGCAGACTATCAGTTTCATATTTGGGAAATGCATATTTTAAACAAAAAAAAAATAAAAAAATTCTTACCTGAAGTTTTCAAATTGACTCTCTTTTCTAAATTGCAGGCCGTTAAGCTCGCGGGAGCGCAAAATGCTATAATTTATTGCGTCATTCTTGGCGCAAGACTTTTTTGGGGCGAGAATTACGTTTGTTGACGTAATTTCGTAATTTCCGGTGTCTTAGCTGGCGCCGAGTTTTTTCACGTAGTTGCGTCATCTATGACGCTCGTGTTTGTTGCAGATGTTTTTGGCACCAAATAATATTTTGTCAGTTGTGGGTGTCATACTTGGCGCCAAACTTTTGACATTATTTAAGACTTCATTTCTTTTTGCTTCTGGTTTCCAGAGGCTTATTTTGTTTTGCATTTCTTTCCCATTCCTGAAACTGTCATATAAGGAAATTGATAATTTTGCTTTGTTATTTTTTCCCTTACATATTACAAGATGTCTCAAACTGACCCTGTCTCAGAATCTACTACTGGATTCCTGCTGCCTGATGTTGGTTCTACCAAAACTAAGTGCATTTGTTGTAAACTTGTGGTAACTGTTCCTCCGGCTGTAGTTTGTGATAGTTGTCATGACAAACTTTTACATGCAGACAATCGGCTAGATTTAGAGTTTTGCGGCCAAAGGGGTGCGTTAGCTACGCGTGTTTTTTCCCCCCCGCACCTTTTAAATACCGCTGGTATTTAGAGTTCTCTGAAGGGCTGCGTCTCTGAAGGGCTGTTCCGATCAGCCAATAGAATGCAATCTCAATCTGATTGGATCAGCCAATCGGATTGAACTTGAATCTGATTGGCTGATTCAATCAGCCAATCACATTTTTCCTACCTTAATTCCGATTGGCTGATAGAATCCTATCAGCCAATTGGAATTCGAGGGACGCCATCTTGGATGACGTCATTTAAAGGAACCTTCATTCGTCGTTAGTCCGTCGGTGAAGAAGGATGGCTCTGCGCCGGCTGCTTCAAGATGGTACCGCTCCGCGCCGGATGGAAGAAGATAGAAGATGCCGCATGGATGAAGATGTCTGCCGGTCCAGATGTCCTCTTCTGCTCGGATAGGATGAAGACTTCGGACCCTCTGGAGGAGCTCTTCTGCCCGGATAGGATGAAGACTTCGGACCCTCTTCTGGACGAATCGTTGATACCCGGCTGGGTGAAGATAAGGTAGGAAGATCTTCAGGGGCTTAGTGTTAGGTAATTTAAGGGAGGTTTGGGTGGGTAAGATTAGGGGTATGTGGGTGGTGGGTTGTAATGTTGGGGGGGGTATTGTATGGTTTTTTTTTACAGGCAAAAGAGCTGTTTTCTTTGGGGCATGCCCCGCAAAAGGCCCTTTTAAGGGCTGGTAAGGTAATAGAGCTGTTAACTTATTAATTTAGAATAGGGTAGGGCATTTTTTTATTTTGGGGGGCTTTATTTTTTTTAGGGGGCTTAGAGTAGGTGTAATTAGTTTAAAATTCTTGTATTTTTATTTTTTGTAATTTAGTGTTTGTTTTTTTTGTAATTTAGTTTAGTTGATTTAATTGTAGGTAATTGTAGGCAGTTTATTTAATTAATTTATTGATAGTAGTGTAGTGTTAGGTTTAATTTAGGTTAGGATTAGGTTAGGATTTATTTTACAGGTAATTTTGTAATTATTTTAACTAGGTAGCTATTAAATAGTAAATAACTATTTAATATCTATTGTACCTAGTTAAAATAAATACAAAGTTGTCTGTAAAATAAATCTAAATCCTAAAATAGCTACAATATAATTATTCATTATATTGTAGCTATATTAGGGTTTATTTTACTGGTAAGTATTTAGTTTTAAATATTAATAATTTATTTAATAAGAGTTAATTTATTTCGTTAGATAAAAATTATATTTAACTTAGGGGGGTGTTAGTGTTAGGGTTAGACTTGGCTTTAGGGGTTAATACATTTATTAGAGTAGCGGTGAGGTCCAGTTGGCAGATTAGGGGTTAATAAGTGTAGGTAGCGCTGATGTTGGGGGGGGGGCAGATTAGGGGTTAATAAATAGTATGTAGGTGTCGGCTATATTAGGGGCAGCAGAATAGAGGTACATAGGGATAATGTATGTGGCGGCGGTGTGCGGTCGGCAGGTTAGGGGTTAAGAAAACTGGCGGCGATGTGGGGAGACCTCGGTTTAGGGGTACATAGGTAGTTTATGGGTGTTAGTGTACTTTAGAGCACAGTAGTTAAGAGCTTTATAAACCGGCGTTAGCCCATAACATTGGTTCCAGCGCCATCTTTTTAACGAGCAAACTCTCATACAGAGATCTTGTTGTCTTTTCTACGTTCCCACGGATGGAAAGTGAATCTGCAAAAGAGTTCCCTTGTTCCAGCTACAAGGGTAGTTTTCTTAGGGACCATAATAGATTCCCTATCTATGAAAAAAAAATCTTGCCTCTCTCTCTGCAGGCTACTGTTCGGCCATCAGTGTCTCAATGTATGGAGGTATTTGCACTGATGGTCGCTTCCATGGACATCATTCCCTTGGCTCGATTTAATTTGAGAGCTCTGCAGTTATGCATGCTCAGACAATGGAACGGGGACCATTCAGATCTGTCTGAGTATAGATATAGATCAGTCAACAAGAGATTCTCTCCCGTGGTGGCTTTCTCAGGAGCTTCTGTCTTGGGCACATGCTTTTGGAGACCTTCCTGGGTGATTGCTGCCCAGCAGGCTGGCGTCTGTGATTACAATCTGGGACTCGTTAAAGGAGAAGGGACTATGGACTCGGGAGGAGTCTGCTCTCCCCATAAATATCTTAGAGTTGAGAGCGATTTACAATGCTCTGATGGCTTGGCCTCAGTTGTTCTTAGCCTGGTTTCTCAGGTTCCAGTCTGACAATATCACCTCTGTGACTTACATCAACCACCAGGGAGGAACTCTGAGTTCTTTAGGAGGTAGTTTGGATTGTTCAGTGGGCGGAAGCTCACAATTGCTGTCTTTCTGCCATTCACATTCCAGGGGTGGACAGTTGGGAAGCGGACTTCCTAAGCAGACAGACATTTTATCCTGGGGAGTGGGCACTCCTTCCGGATATGTTCTCCGGGTTAACTCTCAGATGTAGGGTTGCCGGAGTTGGATCTGATGGCGTCTCAGCAGAACTCCAAGCTTCCAAGGTACGGTTCAAGGTCGAGAGATCCACAGGCTGCCCTGATAGATGCTTTGGCGGTTCCTTGGGATTTAAGTCTGGCATATGTTTCCGCCGTTTGCTCTCCTTCCACGAGTCATTGCTCGTATCAAACAGAAGAGAGCATCGGTAATTCTAATAGCTCCTGCGTGGCCTCGCAGGATCTGGTATGCAGACCTAGTGAAGATGTCATCTCTTCCACCTCGGAGGCTGCCTCTGAGGAAAGACCTAACTTGAACACTTAGTTCTGTCTAAGCGTGTTTTTTCTGAGTCGGTCATTGAGACCATTATTCAGGTTTGCAAGCCCGTTAATAGAAAGATTTACCATAAGGTATGGCGTAAATAACTTTATTGGTGCAAATCCAAAGGCTACTCTTGGAGTAGGGTCAGGATTCCTAGGATTTTGTCTTTTCTCCAGGAAAGGAAGGTCTGGAGAAAGGATTGTCGGCCAGTTCTCTGAAGGGTCAAATTTCTGCATTATCTATTTTGTTGCATAAGCGTCTGGCGGATGTGCTAGATGTTCAATCCTTTTGTCAGGCCCTGGTCAGAATCAGGCCTGTGTTTGTCTGTTGCTCCTCCTTGGAGCCTTAATCTTGTTCTTAAACTTTTGCAGCAGTTTATGTTTGAGCCATTGCATTTCATAGATATTAAGTTGTTATCTTGGAAAGTTTTGTTTCTTATTGCTATTTCATCTGCTCGGAGAGCCTTACCTTATTTTTCATGCTGATAAGGTGGGATTTCTCCCTAAAGTGGTTTTAGATAGAAATATATTAATCAGGAAATTGTTGTTCCTTCTCTATGTCCTAATCCTTCTTCTCATAAGCAACGTTTGTTACACAACTTGGATGTTGTGCGTGCTCTAAAATTCTACCTTCAGGCGACTAAGGATTTTTGCCAGTCCTCTGCCCTGTTTGTTTCTCTGGAAAGCGTAAAGATCAGAAAGCTACTGCTACTTTCTTTTCCTCTGGTTGAGAAGTATAATTGGTTTTGCTTATGAGACTGCTGATCAGCAGCCTCCTGTGAGAATTATGGCTCATTCCACGAAGGCTATCTCCTCTACTTGGGCTTTCAAAAATGAAGCTTCTGTGGATCAGATTTTTTTTAGGCTGCAACTTGGTCCTCTCTGCCTACTTTTTTCAAATTTTCCAAATTTTTGATACTTTTGCCTCGGCTGAGGCTTCTTTTGGGAGGAAGGTTCTTGAAGCGGTGCCTTCTTTTTAGGTCTGCCTGTCTTGTTATCCCTCCCTAGTCATCTGTGTCCTCTCGCTTGGGTATTGGTTCCCACTAGTAATTGATGATGTCACTGACTCTCCATATCTTAGGAAAGAAAACAAAATTTATGCTTACCTGATAAATTTGTTTCATTCCGGATATGGAGAGTCCACGACCCTACCGTTAAATTTAAGACAGTTATTTATTTTACAAGATACGATGAGACCACGGATTTCATCCTTAGTGGGATATCGCCTCCTGGTCAGCAGGAGGAGGCAAAGAGCACCACCGCAGAGCTGTGTATATATAGCTCCTCCCTTCCCTCCCCCTCCAGTCATTCTCTTTGCCTGTGTTAGTGATAGGAAGAGGCAAAGTGAGGTGTTAGTTATATTTTCCTCAATCAAGAGTTTATTATTTTTAAAGTAGTGCCACAGTGTGCTACTTTTGTTCTCGGGTGTAGCCTAGACCAATTCAGTCTCTTCAGTAAAAAGAGAAGCATGGTGGCTTTAAAGCAATGGGAACTTATGGGACATTATTCTCACTGCGCCTCCCATAGATGTATGCTGCCCTGCTTGTAAAAGTCTGAGGGAGTAAATGCTCAGTACTTTTTGTTTCCACAGGCCAATGTGAAGGGGAGGAAAGAACTTAACAAGCCGGGTGAGATGCCTTACTGCCGGGCAGACGTCTAAGGTAGGTGCTAATCTTTATTTTCTGGAGTTATACAGGTTTGATATGCACACAGAAAAGACTTATCACTCTATATATGGAATATCCCTGGGATGGGGTAAGTTTTTAAACGGCAGTTCTGTAACTCAGAAGCAACACATCTCTTCTATTTGACTCCCAGCGGCTTATACCTAGTTTAACAGCCGACAGGGAGGGTTATCCTATTTCGCTACTTAGGTGTTACATAGGATTCTTGTGAGGGTACATGATATGACATGAAGAGAGTATCACCTATTGAATGCAATGATTTTCCTAACGGGGGTCTATTTCATAGGTTTTCTGTTATCGGTCGTAGAGATTAATCTCCTACCTCCCTTTTCAGATCGACGATATACTCTCATATACCATTACCTCTACTGATAACTGTTTCAGTACTGGTTTGGCTATCTGCTGTATGTGGATGGGTGTCTTAAGTAATAAAAAACAAACTTACCAAAAAAAGACACCCCAGCTATGGTCTGGCACTTTATGCATTTATATAAAGTTCTAAATATATGTATTGTACTTATATTTGCCATGAGTCAGGTTCATGTATTTCCTTGTGCAGACTGTCAGTTTCATATTTGGGAAATAAACATAATAAGAAATATTTTTTTCTTACCTGGGGTTTAGTCTTTTTTTCAAATTGACTACTTTTTTCTTACAAATTGTGGGCAGCATTAGGCCTGTGGGTGCGCCAAATGCTAGACTTTATTGCGTCATTCTTTATTGCGTCATTATGTTTTTGGCATGAAAAGTACGTCCGTTGATGTAAGTTTGTCATTTCCGGCGTCGTAGTTGACGCGGAAGCCTTACACACGGTTGCGTCGTTAGTGACTCAAGTGTGTCATTTCCGGATATTGTTGGCGCCAGAAATATTTTCACTTACGTTGTGCGTCATACTTGGCGCCAAATTTTTCATTAGTTTTATACCCCATTGCTGTTTGCCTCTTGCCTTTTTCTATGTCAGAGGGCTATGCTGTTTGCATTTTTTCCCATTCCTGAAACTGTCATATAAGGAAATTGATAATTTTGCTTTACATGTTGTTTTTTTCTTTTACATTTTGCAAGATATCTCAATCTGATCCTGCCTCAGAAGTATCTGTTGGAACTTGGCTGCCTTACATCGGTTCTACCAAAGCTAAGTGCATTTGTTGTAAGATTGTGGAAATTATATCTACGAATGTAATTTGTAATAGTTGTCATGATAAACTTTTATATGCAGAGAATGTATCCATCAGTAATAGTACATTGCCAGTTGCAGTTCCTTCAACTTCTATTGTACATGATATACCTATGAATTTTAAAGAATATGTTACTGATTCTATTTAGAAGGCTTTGTCTGTATTTCCGCCTTATAATAAACGTAAAAGGTCTTTTAAAACTTCTTATAAGGTTGATGAAATTTCAAATTACCGACAACATAATGATTTATCCTCCTCTGATGAGGATCTATCTGATTCAGAAGATCCCTCCTCAGATATTGACACTGACAAATCTACTTATTTGTTAATTACTTTGGATATTGAGGAAGATAGTCCTCTTGACATTAAGACTAGTAAACATTTAAATGCTGTTTTTAAACCTCCTGTGGTTACTCCAGAGGTTTTTCCTATTCCTGATGCTATTTCTGATATGATTTCTAAGGAATGGAATAAGCCAGGTACTTCTTTTATTCCTTCTTCAAGGTTTAAAAAATTGTATCCTTTACCAGCAATTTCTATAGAGTTTTGGGAAAAGATCCCCAAAGTTGATGGGGCTATTTCTACTCTTGCTAAACGTATTACTATTCCTATGGAAGATAGTAATTCTTTTAAAGATCCTTTAGATAGGAAACTTGAATCATATATATGGAAAGCCTATTTATATTCAGGTCATCTTCTCAGGTCTGCAATTTCTTTGGCTGATGTTGCGGCTGCATCAACTTTTTGGTTGGAGAATTTAGCGCAACAAGAATGGGATTCTGACATATCTAGCATTGTTCGCTTACTGCAACATGCTAATCATTTTATTTGTGATGCCATTTTTGATATTATCAAAATTGATGTTAGATCCATGTCTTTAGCTATTTTAGCTAGAAGAGCTTTATGGCTTAAATCTTGGAATGCTGATATGACATCTAAATCTAGATTATTATCTTTCTTTCCAAGGTAATAATTTATTTGGTTCTCAGTTGGATTATATTATTTCAACTGTTACTGGAGGAAAGGGTTTTTTTCTGCCTCAGGATAAAAAACCTAAGGGTAAATCTAAGGCTTCTAACCGTTTTCGTTCCTTTCGTCAAAATAAGGAACAAAAATCTAATCCTTCCTCCAAGGAATCTGTTTCCAATTGGAATACTTCCTCAAATTGGAATAAATCCAAGCCTTTTAAGAAACCAAAGTCAGCCCCTAAGTCTGCATGAAGGTGCGGCCCTCATTCCAGCTCATCTGGTAGGGGGCAGGTTAAGGTTTTACAAGGATTTTTGGATAAATTCTGTCCAAAATCTATGGATTCAGAGCATTGTCTCTCAAAGGTATCGAATAGGATTCAGAGTAAGACCTCCTGTGAGAAGATTTTTTTTCTCTCACGTATCCCAGCAAATCCAGTAAAAGCTCAGGCTTTCCTGAAGTGTGTTTCAGACCTGGAGTCTTCAGGGGTTATCATGCCGGTTCCTTTTCAGGAACAAGGTCTGGGGTTTTATTCAAATCTATTCATTGTCCCAAAGAAGTAAAATTTATTCAGACCAGTTCTGGATCTGAAAATTTTAAATCGTTATGTAAGAGTACCAACTTTCAAGATGGTGACTATAAGGACTATTCTGCCTTTTGTTCAGCAAGGACATTATATGTCCACAATAGACTTGCAGGATGCTTACCTTCATATTCCGATTCATCCAGAACATTATCAGTTCCTGAGATTCTCTTTTCTAGACAAGCATTACCAATTTGTTGCTCTTCCATTTGGCCTAGCAACAGCTCCAAGAATCTTTTCAAAGGTTCTAGGTGCCCTACTAACTGTAATCAGAGAGAAGGGTATTGCGGTGTTTCCTTATTTGGACGATATCTTGGTACTAGTTCAGTCTTTACGTTCTGCAGAATCTCACACAAATCAACTAGTGTTGTTTCTTCAAAAACATGATTGGAAGATCAATTTACCAAAAAGTTTCTTGATTCCTCAGACAAGGGTCACCTTTTTAGGTTTCCAGATAGTTTGTGTCCATGACTCATTCTCTAACAGACAAGAGACGTTTGAAATTGGTTGCAGCCTGTCGGCACCTTCAGTCTCAGTCATTCCATTCAGTAGCTATGTGTATGGAAGTTTTAGGCCTCATGACTGCAGCATCGGACGCGATTCCTTTTTGCTCATTTTCACATGAGACCTCTCCAGCTTTATATGCTGAAGCAATGGTGCAGGGATTATACAAAGATATCACAGTTAATATCCTTAAATCCCAATGTTCGACACACTCTGACGTGGTTGTTAAATCCCAGCGTTTAGTTCAAGGGTCTTCCTTTGTTTGGCCAACCTGGACTGTGATCACTACAGACGCAAGTCTTTCAGGTTGGGGGGCTGTTTGGGGATCTCTGACAGCACAAGGGGTTTGGAAATTTCAAGAGGCGAGATTACCAATCAATATTTTAGAACTCAGTGCAATTCTCAGAGCTCTTCAGTTTTGGCCTCTGTTGAAGAGAGAACCTTTCATTTGCTTTCAGACAGACAATATCACAACTGTGGCATATGTCAATCATCAGGGTGGGACTCACAGTCCCCAAGCTATGAAAGAAGTAACTTGGATACTTGCTTGGGCAATATGTGTTAGCTACTAAAGATTTCAGGAAGACTTCTAGTCTTTTTTATATTTTCTGGTCCTAGAAAAGGTCAGAAGGCCTCTGCTATTTCCTTGGCTTCTTGGTTAAAGCTTTTGATTAATAAAGCTTATTTGGAGTCGGGTCAGGCCCCGCCTCAGAGAATTACAGCTCATTCTTCTAGATCAGTCTCCACTTCATGGGCTTTTAAGAATGAAGCTTCAGTTGATCAGATTTGCAAAGCAGCAACTTGGTCCTCTTTACATATATTTACTAAATTCTACAATTTTTATGTATTTGCTTCTTCAGAAGCAGTCTTTGGTAGAAAAGTTATTCAGGCAGCTGTTTCAGTTTGATTCTTCTGCTGATGTTTAAGTTTTTCTTTTCATTATGAGAATAACTTTTATTTTGGGTTGTGGATTATTTTTTCAGCGGAAAATGGCTGTTATTTATTTTTATCCCTCCCTCTCTAGTGACTCTTGAGTAGAGTTCCACATCTTGGGTATTGATATCCCATACCTCACTAGCTCATGGACCCTTGCCAATTACATTAAAGAAAACATAATTTATGTAAGAATTTACCTAATAAATTTCTTTCATCTTGGCAAGAGTCCATGAGGCCCACCCTTTTTATGGTGTTTATGATTTTTTTGTATAAAGCACAATTATTTCCAAATTCCTTTTGATGCTTTTTACTCCTTTCTTTATCACCCCACTTCTTGGCTATTTGTTAAACTGAATTGTGGGTGTGGGGAGGGGTGTTTTTTATAGGCATTTTGAGGTTTGGGAAACTTTGCCCTTCCTGGTAGGATTGTATAACCCATACGTCACTAGCTCATGGACTCTTGTCAATATGAAAGAAATGAATTTATCAGGTAAATTCTTACATAAATTATGTTTTTTCTTGATCTCCCGGCGACTCCATTTTGTTTGCAATGTTTGCCACGCACCGGAGATTGAGCTCGATACACCCACGATGGGCGGAGCTTCGTTACGCGCCATTGTGTGCGCGCCATTTGCCTACTTATTGATCTCCCGGCGGCTCCATTTTTTTTCTTCTCAATAATTGTTCGCATGAGCTCGATACGCCCACGATGGGCGGAGCTTTGTTATGTACCGTTGTGTGCATGCCATTTGGCTCATTTCCTCTAACGGATCGCAGGATGCCTCCTGGCTGTGTTTTACAACATACAGCTGAGAGGTTTTTCGCGCCGTCTAGAGTGTCTTTTGAGTGAAAACAGGCGTCGCAAGTAACACGGGTTCCAAATAAAGTTAGACATGCTGGTCCTTCCTGAGTGAATTAATTGGAGGTGTAGCTGCTAAATTGAAACCGTGAAAGGTTTATCTGATATTCTGTATTGTCAATTGCATGAAGCAATACGTGTCATTGGCAACTGTCCCATACATTTTGACCCTTATATGAAAGGTACATTCTCAGATGGTGCTGTTCCCCATGTGTTAAGAGAAATCCTTTTCAGAATTGGTTGCTATAAGCAGCATTCTGACACTTTTCAATATTTTATGCAAGTCTTGCCTCTAGTACTTTTAAATAAATTAAACATGCTGTTGAAAAGTTTCTTTAAATAGAAGACGCTGCTCAGGGAATTAACTAGTTCCTGTTTAAGATCAAGGTGACAGTAACATTTTTTCTTCGGTGTCCCACTATGGATGCCTTTTTCCCTGAGTTGCTTATCTCCTCGCCTATATCTTGATTGGCAGGCGACCAAATTTGCATGTTACTTTTCTGAAGGGTCACTTCGTTAGGCAATATTGCACGTGAATATAATTTAATTTTGCATAGTTTTACAGTTCAAGGGACTGTAAGGGTTCATTTTTATTACAACATTACTGTTGTTTATTTGTGTGAATTCATCCTTCGTGACTTAGGATGGAACGAAAGCACACAACAATACAGTTTCCTTTAAGATTTAAAGAGATACAGGACAGAATTTGAGCTCTTAATTAACTAATTCATTTATTACAAATGCTCCTTTGCAGATTACCAAATTGGCGGCTAAGAGTCCGGGGTTTTCCATCTTAGCATGCAGAGCATTGTGGTTGAGATCCTAGTCTGCGGATGTGTCCTCCAAATCTACTCCTTTGGCTATTCCCTACAAGGGGAAAATCCTTTTCGGGCCTGACTTGAAGGAAATTGTTTCTGACATCACGGGGGGTAAGGGTTATCTTCTCCCTCGGGGTAAGAAGTCCAAACAGAGAGGTCGACAGAGTAATTTTCGCTTCTTTCAAAATTTCAAGGGAACCCCCCTTCCTCTCCCTTTATACAGGAAGGGAACTATTCACAATCCAAGCCCATCTGGAGTCCCAACCAATCTTGTATCAAGCGTAAACAATCCAAGAAGCCTGCTGCGGCTCCCAAATCGACATGTAGGGTTGGCCCCTGATCTGGTACCGGATCTAGTTGGGGGCAGACTGTCTTTCTTCATCCAAGCTTGGATACCAGATGTTCAGGATCCCTGGGCATTAGATATAGTGTCTCAGGGATACAAGCTGGAATTCAGAAATTCTTCCCCAGAGGAAGGTTTCTTCTTTCTCGATTGTCTGTAGACCAGATAAAGAGAGAGGCGTTCTTACGCTGTGTAAGAGACCTATGCTCCATGGGAGTAATTTGTCCCGTTCCAATTCAGGAGCAGGGACAGGGGTTTTATTCAAATCTGTTTGTAGTTCCCAAAAAATAGGGAATTTTCAGACCTATCTTAGATCTCAAGAGTCTAAACAAGTTTCTCAGAGTTCCATCTTTCAAGATGGACACTATTCGTACCATTCTTCCATTGATCCAGGTCAATTTATGACTACTGTGCATCTAAAGGATGCATATCTTCATGTTCCTATCCACAGAGCTCATCACAAGTTCCTGAGGTTTGCCTTTCTGGACAAACCTTTTCAGTTCGTGGCTCTTCCTTTCAGTCTGGCCACTGCACCCAGAATTTTCACAAGGGTTCTGGGGTCTCTGCTGGCGGTTCTAAGGCCGCGGGGCATTGCAGTATCGTCTTATCTGGACGATATTCTGATCCAGGCGTCTTATCAGCTAGCAAAGTCTCATACCGACATTGTTCTATCCTTCCTGAGGACTCTGGGTGGAAGGTAAATCTAGAAAAGAGTTTGCTAGTTCCACAGACAAGGATTCCTTTGTTGGGAAATCTAATCGTCTCTCTGTCCATGAAACTCTTTTTGACAGTCAGAAACTTACAGATTCTGAACACATGCCGAGCTCTTCAGACAAATACTCGGCCGTCAGTGGTTCAGTGCATGGAGGTAATTGGATTGATGGTAGCGGCAATGGACATCATTCCATTTTCTTGGTTTCATCTCAGGCCTCTGCAACTGACCATGCTCAGTCAGTGGAATGGAGACTATACAAATTTGTCTCCTCAAATAAATCTAGACCAGAGAACAAGGGACTCTCTTCTATGGTGGTTGTCGCTGGTTCATTTATCCCAGGGGACATGCTTCCGCAGATCCTCATGGGTGATAGTGACAACGGCTGCAACCCTGATAGTATGTGGAGCAGTCTGGAACTCCCTGATGGCTCAGGGTGTATGGACTCGAACTGAGTCTCTACTTCCCATCAGTATCCTAGAGTGGAGAGCAATATTCAATGCACTTCAGGCTTGGCTTCAGTTGGCTGCGGCCAAGTTCATCAGATTCCAGTTGGACAACGTTATGACTGTAGCTTACATCAATCATCAGGGAGGAACAAGGAGTTCCTTAGCAATGACAGAAGTAGCCAAGATAATTTAGTGGGTGGAGGCTCACTCTTGTTATCTGTCGGCGATCCACATCCCAGGTGTGGAAAACTGGGAGGCGGATTTTCTGAGCAGTCAGACCTTTCATCCGGGAGAATGGGAACTTCATCCGGAGGCATTTACCAACCTGATTCTCGGATGGGGCAGGCCGGAGTTGGATCTTATGGCGTCTCGTCAGAATGCCAAGCTTCCGAGATACGGATCAAGGGATCCCCAGGCTGAGCTGATAGATGCCTTGGCAGTACCTTGGTCTTTCAGCCTAGCTTATGTGTTCTCTTCATTTGCTCTCCTTCCCCGGGTGATTGCTTGAGTCAAACAGGAGAGGGTTTCGGTGATCCTCATCGCTCCTGTGTGGCCTCGCAGGACTTGTTATGCCATTCTGGTGGACATGTCATCTCAGCCCCCATGGAGGCTTCCATTGGGGAAAGACCTTCTCATTCAGGGACCCTTCCATCATCCGAATCTAGTTTCTCTGCAGCTATCTGCTTGGAAATTGAACGCTTAATTTATCCAAGCGAGGGTTTTCCTGATTCGGTCATAGATACCTTGATTTAGGCACGTAGCCTGTTACTAGGAAAATTTTCCATAAGATATGACGTAAATATCTTTATTGGTGCGAATCCAAGGGCTTCTCATGGAGTAGGGTTAGGATTCCCAGGATTTTGTCTTTTCTCCAAGACGGATTGGAGAACGGGTTGTCAGCGAGTTCCTCAAAGGGACAGATTTCTGCTTTATCTATTTTGTTGCACAAGCGTCTGGCAGATGTTCAATCTTTTTGTCAGGCTCTGACTAGAATCAGGCCTGTGTTTAGACCAATTGCTCCTCCTTGGAGTTTGAATTTAGTTCTTACAGTTCTTCAAGGGGTTCCGTTTGAACCTATGCATTCCATAGATATTATGTTACTATCTTGGAAAGTTTTATTTTTGGTTGTTATTTCTTCTGCTTGCAGAGTATCTGAGCTTTCAGCGTTACAATGTGATCTCCCAATCTTATTTTTGATTCGGATAAGGTGGTGTTCGTACCAAACCTGGTTTTCTTCCTAAGGTTGTTTCAAATCAAAATATTAATCAGGAAATTGTTGTTCCTTTCTTGTGTCCTAATCCTTCTTCTAAGAAGGAGCGACTGTTGCATATTTGGACGTGGTCTATGCCTTGAAGTTTTATTTACACGCCACTGAGGATTTTTGTCAATCGTCTTCCCTGTTTGTTATGTTTTCTGGGAAGCGTAGGGGTCAGAAAGCTACGGCTACCTCTCTCTCATTTGGCTGAAAAGTGTCATCCGTTTTGCATATGAGACTGCTGGACAGCAGCCTCCTGATTGAATTACGGCTCATTCCACTAGGGCTGTGGCTTCCTCATGGGCATTCAAAAATGGTGCTTCTGTTGAACAGATTTGCAAAGCTGCAACTTGGTCTTCTCTTCACACTTTTTCCAAATTTGATACTTTTGCCTCGTCCGAGGCTGTTTTTGGGATTAACGTTCTTCAAGCAGTGGTTCCTTCCGTTTAGGTTCCTTGTCTTGTCCCTACCCTTTCATCCATGTACTGAAGCTTTGGTATTGTATCCCATAAGTAAGGATGAAATCCGTGGACTCATCGTATCTTGTAAAAGAAAAGGAAATTTATTCTTACCTGATAAATTTGTTTCTTTTACGATACGATGAGTCCACGGCCCACCCTGTTTTTGTAAGACAGGTCTTTTATTTTTGTTAAACTTCAGTCACCTCTGCACCTTGGCTTTTCCTTTCTCTTCCTAACTTCGGTCGAATGACTGGAGGGTGAGGGAAGGGAAGAGCTATATATACAGCTCTGCTGTGGTGCTCTTTGCCTCCTCCTGCTGACCAGGAGGCGATATCCCATAAGTAAGGATGACATCCGTGGAGTCATCGTATCGTAAAAGAAACAAATTTATCAGGTAAGAATAAATTTCCTTTTTTTGACTAAACCTCGGGCACCTCTACACCTTTTTGTGTTATTCCTTGTTTCCATTTTCCTTCGGTCAAGTGATTGGGGATTATGGGTAGGGGAGTGACACTTAACAGCTTTGCTGTGGTGCTCTTTGCCTCCTCCTGCTGGCCAGGAGTGATATTCCCACTAGTAATTGATATCGTTGTGGACTCTCCATATCCGTAAAGAAACAAATTCATCAGGTAAGCATAATTTTTTTTTTCCAGTTTAACCAATATTTTATTGCTGTCTTTATGTCCTTTTCTATCTGGCTTATGTCTATTTAAAGGTACACTAAAGTAAAAATTTTTTTTTTCATGATTCAGATAGAGCATGCAGTTTTAGAGACTTTACAATTTACTTATATTAACACATTTTTGCCCATAAATTTATGTATACACACTTTGTGAGACACCTGCTTTTACTGAGCTTGTGCAGAAGTTCACGGGTATACATATACTAGTCTGTGATTGGTTGATTGCCGTCACATGATACAGGGGGCCAGCAAATGTGGAAAAATAAATTTGTCAGAAAAAAATAAGTAGTACTATTGCATTGTCTTTTTATTATGCACTTTTAAATGATATAATTCTACTGTATTTAGTGGTCCTTTAATTTCTGTCTGTGTAAACACAGAAGTCATTTGTTTTTCTTTTACATCTACAGAATCCTGAGATGATTGTGTACTTTATATTTTGTGGTTCAATTTTGTTTGAGGTTTTTCAAGTTTATGTTCTTAAAGGTTACACTTTATTTGTATCTGTTTTTTTAAAGTGAGTCAGTAATTGTAATCTATCAACATGTGATGTGTATTACACAATGCTAGACACAGAAAATTAAATACTTTATTTTCCGTATTATCTATCCACAGATAGTAGATTCACCCGGTGATGTAGCAGAAAAAGCTGACAGAATTATTACCATGCTGCCCTCAAGTGCAAATGCTGTAGAAGCCTATAATGGATCTAATGGAATTTTGAAGTAAGTCTTACATTTGTCTAATTTAAAGTGAATATCAAGTTAGCACGGGTGCCTCACGGCATCGTATAGACTTTTAAAAATTAGCCTGAGTTTAATTCCTGAAATGTTTGATATTTATTTATTTTCTTACATGTTTACCGATCCGCTGATAAGCGCAGCTCTCCCGCCCTCCATATTGTCTAATTAATTGATTGACAGCTGACGTTTCTTCAAACAACTAATCCTCGTTTCCCCCCGGACTGTTACGGTTATGCAAAGAGGCTGAACGACCCGGGGGGAAACAAGGATTAGTTGTTTGAAGAAACATCAGCTGTATCAATTAGACAATATGGCGGGCGGGAGAGATGCGCTTATTGGCGGATTGGTAAAAATGTAAGAAAATAAATATCAAACATTTCATTAAACTCAGGCTATTTTTTAAAAGGCTATATGATGCCGTGAGGCATCCGTGTTAACTTGACATTCACTTTAATTGGTTTACAAAAATAATTATATTATTGCTTGCTTGTGTATGGAAGTTAATTTTTCATTTAAAGGGATATGAAACTAAGAATTTTTTCATAAACCGCTAATTTACTTCTATTATCTAATTTTGCTTAGTTCTCTTGATATCCTTTGTTGAACAGCATACCTAGGTAGGGTCAGTAGCTGCTAGCTAGGTGCTGATTAGTGCTTGCACATATATGCCTTTTTTAATTGGCTTACTAATGCATTCAGCTAGCTCCCAGTAGTGCATTGCTGCTCCTTCAACAAATGATATCAAGAGAGTGAAGCAAAATTGATAAAAGAAGTAAATTGGAAAGTTGTTTAGAGATGCATGCTCTTTTTTTGAATAATGAAGGCAAAACAATTGTTTCATGTCCCTTTAAACACTTTCCTTTATACTCTTTCAGTACTGCTTTATGGTTATGGAGCCATAGTCTAGGCTCAAACAAGATTAAATAATTATTATAGCTTAGCCAATACAATCTTGTTCCTTTTCTCTTTTGCATCCCTTACTAACTTCCTGATGTAGATATAATAAGACAAGTTATGTGTATATGCTTACTTTCTATAGTAAAGGAAAATTCAGTTTGTGATTCAGGTATGAAATTCTGTTTTAACACCATTACCTTATCTAGATTCGCTTGCAGTGCCTAAGTATGGCTTCTTCATTGATTAAACCGTGTAACAGGAGCATGTTCTGCATGATAAATTTGTACATTGTGTTGAAGATAATTCCAGCGCTTGCTCAATAATCTATTTATTGGAAATCATTGGATTTCTACTGGAGCCCTGTTTCCCCTTCTCTACCCACTAAGAAGAACTTGGACTGTTTATGGTTCACCTTAATGGTGCTTTTTTCTTGATTGTGTCTGTTTTTCCCTTCTATTACACTCCAAAAATGTAATGAGTAGGCCTGGATCTAAGACTGAATCAAAACGTTTCTGAAATCCAAAGATCATGCAAAGATGATAGATTAGACTATGCAGGGGTTCAGACATGGTGGTGAGTGGGAATGAAGCATGTTTGATTATGTTTGGTATCTTGTGCTCCATTAGGAAGTTAAGAATTTTGGAATATAATACTTTATTCAACAGGTTTCCTATATTGCTGATACAAATGTCTTAGAAATATGTTGAATCCTTTAAGCCAACACTTCTATAGATTCTATATCTTGTTTCCAGTGTGTTCTCTCTCGTGCTCTCTCGCTGTCTCTTGTTATCGGTATCTCTGTCTCTCTCTTGTCAGGTTAAGATATAAATATAAAGAATGTTAAGGGGGCGTGTCTGAACGGTGATCTAAATGGTCGCACTTTCCAAAGCTCCAGCCCACAATCTGACAAACACGCTGATTATCAGATCCATCCTACAGGGAAAGTCCCTTTACTTATCATACCTTTCACCACTACTCTGCAGTGTATTACACTAGGGGAATGTTTTACTGTATTTTTGACGTTGAAGATGGGAACAGACAGTAAGGGCCTAGAGCGGCGGCTCACATACGGCAACGCCTTCCCCCTCGGTACACTGAGGTATTTTGCCACAACTGATCAAAGCAGTGCCTGTACGAATCCTGCCAAGCTGAATATTGCCAGTGAAATGTGGAAAGCAATATCAGAATCATAAAGATCAGACTCGGTTAACGTCTGTATAACAGCTGAAAATGACCACCACGTTGGAAATAGACTTCGAAAACTTTGAGAAAATTATGCTGAACCTCATAGATAAAGCTCCACTGGACTTCCTGATTAATCGTAGCTTTATACAGGGAAAAGTATCAAAGGAACCTCAAGAAACGGATGCCACGAATGCGCAACAGCACGCCATCTTGGCCGAGTATGCAAAAGCACTGGGTCCACAAATGAGCAACATAAAACAGATGAAACCATCTTTCACCATGCAGCATAAACCTCTTTGCAAGATAAATCCTTGTATCTCTTCAATAACTACTTTACATGAGGGGAACTCATTTAACACAATCTTGCCGAACCTAGAAGTCATCAGAGCCTCAGCTAAGCCTCAAAAGATGGAGGGCACCTCTCCGCTGTTTGCGCTTTTGTGGGAGCTTGGAGGGGGTTCCCTGGGTGTTGCAGACACTGGGGAGACTTGCCTCTTACCTGCTTACATGTTTCTGGGATGTGATAAGAACGCTCTTCTTAGGCAAACTGTAGATCCATGTAATGAACCTTTTATACAGACGGCTCTCAACCATCTCGGAGAACTATCAGAGGTATTCAATCTGAATCTTTCACCTTCTATTTCTACTCCATACCAGCAGGGAAACCTCAACGGAACACTTAAACTGTTACCTTTATCTGCAAACAAAACCCTATGGCTGACTGAATATGTGTTATAATTTAACCATAACGTTACTGGTAAAATGATTCAGACATGGTTCAAAGTCACACTGTTAAATCCTTTTCTGTCGTATTATTATGAAGTAATAAGATAGCACACGCTTTTCATGTTTTTTTAAAGTATTTTCATAAGTAGTTGTATCACCTATGATTACACTTAAACTCTCCTCTTTAGTTAGGCCTCTGTTACTAGATGTCCTATTCAGAAAAGGGGAAAAGTCATATATATATATATTTTTTTGTCTAAAATATATGCTCGATATTAACACTAATAGTTTGACCTCTCACTGATTTGGTTGATGCTGTTGAATATTACTATATTTTATATCCACGAGTTCTATAGGGGACATATTGTAGATTCTACATACAGCAAGAATAGATTATACAAGTATAATTAGTGTTGCATCATATATTCCTTTATTACTCTGCACTATTTGGTAGGACATAGAAGCATCAGTTCCCACATACTCTATTCACCATAATGTATGCATGGATAATTTGTTGTTGTTACGTTTACCAAAACAATTGTGGCAATTTGGGGGGGGGGGTTGTAGGGGGGCCCTATTATGACAACTTATGTATAGAAAATAAATCAAATGTTGTCAATATTAATATAGTATTAAGTTAACATAGGCTTCTCCTCTGGGGCTAGAGGCCGAAGCCGTGGGGGAGACAAAAGTTAGTATAGCTTTACGCAACATATGCCAACCTATTATCGACTGAGAAATTCATGACTAATATAACATAACGATACCACGCCGTATCATAAAACACTGGAAAGCATTTGCATACATTCACTTTTTATGGATCCTAGAGCTATGCTCCCTTTGAGTCAGTATCATTGCTCAATATTACTGAATCAGTACATATATACATGAGTAGAATAATGGATAGTATGCTTCAATTGGTACGATCCCCTGCTAGATAACTCTTATTTCCCCTTTGTTCAATATGACTTGATTGGATACTCTATTAGTTACTTTTAACTTCAAATAGCACTGTAATGCGGTTTTTATGTGTTTTCAGTTATGGCTAATGCCGCCTACCATACAATTATCAGTTTAGTATAATTCTGTTTGTTGATGCACTTGTTTATGTGTCTTTATATAATGTTAACCCCTGATCATAGTAAATTTACAATACTAAGGTCCAAGAGTGTCCTATATCACAGACTAGGGGAGAAAATATTGAGGAAAGAACTCTTCCAGGTATACTTTTATATGTCAAATGTATTGGTAATATCTGAAGCCTTTGTTTCCAAAATATGCTGTGAATATGTGAAGCCTTGTTTGTACCTCACAAACTTTCTTATGTATGCATATATTTATATTTATCCTCAATAAAAAAAAATAAAGAATGTTTATTTTAGGTACATACATTTTGTATTTATAATGAAGACAATGATTAAGTGTAATACACTAGGATTTACCAGTGCTATAAATAAAGGCTACCTTCAACCAGAAGTTTAAAAAAGTGTGTAAAAAGTACCTTTTATTTTGCTGCAGCTTCGCTGCTAAACTAAGCGCCTCTATTTTTTTTTTCATTAAGGTGACGTTTCCACCTCTTTGCCAATAGCCGGGATAACTATACAGTACCATGCTATTGCAAGGGACATGAAACTCCATTTTTTTTTCTTTCTTTCAGGATTCAGATATAACACAATTTTAAACCAATGTCCAATTTAGGAGCAGCAATGCACTACTGGAATCTAGCTGAGCACATCTGTGAACCAATGACAAGAGGCATATAAGTGTATGCGCCAATCAGCAGCAAGCGCCCAGTAGTGTATTTCTGCTCCTAAACCTACCTAGGAATGTTTTTCAACAAAGGATACCAAGAGAACAAAGCAAATTAGTAGGCTCTTTCTGAATTATGAAAGTGTAATTTTGACTATCCCTTTAATGACTTGGGAGACACGTGGCACCTTTATCTTTAAGACACTTTTATTAGTTCTATTATGTACAGTTATTTAGAAACATATATATTTGATCAACATGTTTTATATATTCTAAATTCCTATTTGCATGAACTCTCCCTAATAAATGTCTCTACTGGTGTTTTTGTTCCTTTTAACATGCCCGTTCTAATTACCTTTAGGAAAGTGAAGAAAGGCTCCTTGCTGATTGATTCAAGTACTATTGACCCTGCGGTATCTAAGGAATTGGCAAAATCTGTGGAGAAAATGGGAGCAGTGTTTATGGATGCACCTGTGTCTGGGGGTAAGAGAGCAAATACTGTCACTTCTGCTTTACTGGTTTTACAGAAATAGTTGGCTAAAATGTTTTTAATATTTTGAAACCCAGAAAACTTGAGAAATTGAATGCAAATATTTCTTTTTTCACAGACTGGGTAATATTCATTCCTACATCTATTAATGCAGAAATATTGCCCTACTTTCTATATAATTCATTCTAATGCAAACATTACTTGCTCTAATTAGTTAGAACATGTAACTTTTGCATTAGTGAGCCTATGTGTTTAAAGGGACAGTCAACTCAATTTTTTTTATTGTTTAAAAAGATAATGCCTTTATTACCAATTCCCCAGGCTTGCACAGCCAACATGGTTATATTTAATACACTTTTTACCTCTGTGATTACCTTGTATCTAAGCCTCTTCTGACAGCCCCCTGATCACATGACTTTTTTTATTATCTATTGACTTGCATTCTAGACAATTAGTGCTGTGTTGCGCACAACCCACGGGTGTGAGTAAAAGGTTATCTATATGGCCCACATGAACTAGCAGGTTCCTGTTGTAAAAAGCTTATAAAAAAGCATGTGATAAGATGATTTCTGTAGTGGCTTAGAAACAGGTAGAAATTTAGACGTTTAAATGCTATAAAGTATATTAAAGCGGCATAATACTTATATGCTACATCACTTGAAAGCGATGCAGCATAACTGTAAAAAGTTGACTAGAAAATATCACCTGAACATCTCTATGTTAAAAAGGGAAGATATTTTACCTTACAATTTCCTCAGCTCACCAGAGTAAGTGCTGTGTAAACAGTTAAACTTCAGCTGTTGTCCAGCTGCAGGTAAAAAAAAACTACATGAACAGCAGCCAATCTGCATCAGCAGTGCTTAGGTCATGAATTGTAATGTCATAAAATTTCATAGTAAACTTTCTTAAACTGAATAGGAAAATAACATAAGTGGGTCAGGCATACTAATTTGCTGCTTAAAGTCCTTTGCAATGGGGTGTGAATACTTAGGACATTTTGAGGTAAAATATCTTCCTTTTTTTTTTTTAACATAGAGATTTTTAGGTGATATTTTATAGTCCGCTTTTTACAGCTATGCTGCATCACTTTCAAGTGTTTCAACATTTGGGTATCACATTTGGGTATCATGTCCCCTTACTATAACTATGTTGGTTGTGCAAAGCTGGGGAATGGGTAGTAAAGGCATTATTTATCTTTCTAAACAATTTTGGTGTTGACTGTCCCTTTAACCTCTGCAAAGGGGTTAAAAACACAAGTAAAGTTGCAGCTCCTGATCTGGACACTGCTGGTGGGGTGTGTTACTGCTGCTCCTGATTGATTTACTGTCCTTGTTCTGCATCGGAGCTGAACTTTGCTTCTGAAGACGTAATTTGTGTCATACCAGCTACTGCTGACTCACTGTGAAGGTGTGATGTTTGAATAATGGTGTACGACCTTCACAGGATATTTGCATATGCCACAGAAAAACAGTAATAACTTTTATTAGAAGCAGTTTTGCTAATTGAAGTATATTTCAAATTGAAATGCACCTATGCAAATTTCTATCCCTTTAAAGGGACAATAAACACCTTGTAATTATAAGACATGTTTGCTGCCTTGCTATAGAATAGCATATCAGACAAGTGTAAACATGTTTAAAACAAATTAACATATTGTTTGCTGCAATTGTCACGGTCATTAAAGGGACATAATACCCATATGCTAAATCACTTAAAAGTGATGCAGCATGACAGGAAAAAGTTGACAGGAAAATATCACATCAACTTGTCTATGTAAAAAAAGGAAGATATTTTACCTCAAAATTTCTTCAGCTGACAAGACTAAGTTTTCTATAAAGAGTTATACTTCAGTGACTGTCAGCTGCAAGTTGGAAAAGAAAACCCCAACAACAATAGCTGAAATTGTGAGCTTTCACTTCCTGTTCGAAAATGAAGTGCAGAACATTGTTATATTCCACATGGCCATTGGCTGCACACTCTAGTGACCTATTTATAACTGTCCCTAATTGGCCACAGCAGAGAAAGTAACCTAAGTTACAACATGGCATCTCCCATTGTTTTATAGAGATTAAATCTTTACACTTATTTTGTCACTATTTAAACAGATTCAGACTAATCGTTTATTTGAATGCATTTTTCTATCTGTTTTATTTAGTGTTTAATGGAAACGGTTCAGTGTCAACATAGGTGATATAGATAGTGATATAGAAATAGATGATCCGTAATGAGTATTACACATTCTGGCATGTGTTTTCTTTCTAATGATACAGTGAGTCCACGGAACATCATTAATTACTTTTGGAAATATCACTCCTGGCCAACAGGAGGAGGCAAAAAGCACCACAGCAGAGATGTTAAGTAGCACTTCCCATCCCACAAATCCCAGTCATTCTCTTTGCCTCTAGTGCAAGGAGGAGGTGAAGTAATTAGCTGTCTGATAAAGAGTCTTCTATCAAGATTTTTTTGTTTTTAAAGTTACAGCAGGCTTGCTTTGATCTTCCATCACAGTCTGGGAATAGCCGTACTCCACGTTAGTCTCTTTAGTAGGGCAGTGGTGGCTTTAAAGTAGGTAGGAACTTATAAAGTGGGCCTTTACTGAGTTTTCCTACCATGTTGCTTACCTGGTATAGAAAGTTTCACAGGTCTCTGTGAGGAGCGGCATCCTCTCAAGCCGGGTGAGCTGTCCTCCTGCCGGATGGCTAGATGCAGGTAGGTGCTGGTCTTCTATGTTTAGGGGACATGCACTCCTGATGTCTTATACTGCATATTTCCTGGCACGCATATATATCCTGAGGCAGGATATCATAGGCAGGACGCAGGCACTCATGATAATTAAGAGACTAAGGAACTTAGTTCAGAGGTTTATTGTTTCTAATAATCCTTGTGGTGATTTAACACTGCGTGCATAGGAATTTTAAGGATTATTCCTTTTGGCATCTGGCTCCTATCTTATGCATTGGATATATAAGAGTGGAGAGAAATGTTCAAAATCGCCTTTAATATGTGTTACGGCACTTTTTATTATCGGTTATTTGTAGAGTGCCAACAGATTCCGCAGCGCTGTACTTTGTGATTTTTACTGTCCTAGAGGTTCAAGAAAAGCTTTAGGTTTCTTATGTGATCAGCAGGTGATGCTGAATTTTTTATTAGACATGAGACGTGCAGCTGAGTTGATTTCATGCTATTTCTATGGAGTAAATTTGTTCCCGCCCTCATCTTCTTCTCTCTGCATGGCGGATAAGCGCCATTTTTATTTCCGAACGGAACGATGTGTCTGAACAGGGACACGCCTTCCTCTTGGTTCTCCGTCAGAACGGAGTTTACTTGCCGAAGATACGATGCTTGTTTTACTTGAGCTGGGCTTTTTATTATTTTAAGCTACTTTACCGTAGAAACGCCACTAGGCAAAATTTTAAAACTGAAATTTTGCAGGCTGGCGATGTAAAGCGGGCTAATAGTCTAAGAAGACGCGGTCTGGGGTACCTTACAATAAACTGGTGGTCTGTATAAGGCGCTACAAATTTTGACATGTTATCTGATGTTTTTCTTTCCCTAAATATTGCAATAAAAATTCTGCAGTTTATAAGTTTGTTTTTTTGAAAACTTAGTATTGTATTTGCAGTAGAGTTTTTGCCCACTTATGTTAGTGAGGCTTCTCTCTTAATTATAGGTTGTTTCAACTTTTATGCAGCAGTACATACCCTTTCTGAGGTATATAAGTCTCTACATCTTAAAGTGACCGTGTCATTTTAAATGTTTTGGGGATGTTTTTTACATAATTAATTTCCCCAATTTTTTTCCCTCTTTATGTCTCTCTGGATGATGCTGTTTAGGCTGTGCCACAGTTTCTCCTCAAACGTCCCAAGCCTTTGTATGGCGTCACCTGCAGTGCCCTGTGGTTCCTCGCAATCTCCTGGAGGAGTCATTTGCTTGCAGAATTGTTGCCCAGGTATCTTCGGGTATCTGTGGCATTTTCTGATTTTCCTATTTTAAAGGGAGATCGCAAGAGGAAAATTAACGTATCAGTAAGGTTTCTTTTCCGCTTGCTGCTACACATATTGTTCCTCTTATAGTGAGGAGGAGGATAGTCTGTAGCATCTGAGGGTTTAAGCTCCGATTCGGACAGTATAATTCCTTAATTTGGTGCTGAAATAGTTCTCTTCAGATTAAAGCCTGGACACCTTTATGTATTATTAAGCGGTTGGCTTCTGGATAGGCCTTGGCTCTCCTGTCATTGTCAATCATCAGAATCTAGTAAATTTAATATATACTAGGATTAATCTGTAAAGATTTTTCCTGTTCACGACCGTGCTAGGATAATTTTCTCAGGTATGGGAAAAGTCTAGGATTCCTTCTCCCCATCTCCTGTCAGTAATAAGCTGTCTCCTTTAAATTTCATGGCACATGATGCTTAAAGTAGTAGGAGTCATTGCTATTCTGGCTTAGAGATCTTCCACCCATATAAAGGGTAGATGCTCTTTTTAAGGATAGTAGCCTTTATGGACAAGTGCGGCAATATTTTTGGTGCAACGCTTTGTCTGATTCCATTTGGAGGACTCCATGTGGAGATACAGGTCAGAAAGGCTGTTAGGCTACTCTCTTATTTCGGTTGCTTCCTTTGTAACTTCAGGAAGTCTTCCCTTTGTCTTCCAAGCAGGAGCAGTTCAAGTTCTCTGGGATACCCAGTCAGTCTTGAATCAGGGGGAAGTAATTAAGGAAAGCCGCAGCTAACTCCATCAGCATGTAGGATTTCCCCCGAGCCAGGATCGGATCCTGTGGGGGGCAGTTTATCTCAGTTTTTTCTCATGCCTAGATACGAGATGTCCTAGATCCCTAAGGGGCTGTAGATATAGTATTCCAGGGTTACAAATTGGCATTCTACTCCTTCCTCAAATGAGCAGGTTCCATCTCCCAAGATTATCTGTAGACCAGATGAGAAGAAAGGCGCTCTTGAAATGTGTTCAGGATTTGCCACCCTGGGAATAATGTTCCAGTTTTGGAACAGGAGTTAGTTTTTTTTTACCATACTGTTTGTGGAAAAGGAGGGAACTTTACATAGATGTATGACCAAGTTTTTCAGTGTGCCATCCTTCAAGATGGAAACTCTATTTTTTGGTGCAAGAGGGTCAATTTATAGTGACCTTAGACTTTAAGGACGTGTACGATCATGTTCCCTTTTAATTACCTCAGATTTCCGAGTTTTGCTGTTCCGGACAAAGTCTTTGTCCAACAATGGCTTTGCCACAGTTCCCAGTGTTATCTCTTTTTGGGCCATCTTTCTACAAGCAAGATCTCATTCTGAGGTTTTTTGTTGTCTTTCTTAGCTACACAAATGGGGGTGGAGCTGGAAAGGAGCTTCCTTTTCTCAGCTACAAGGGTAGTGTACTTAGGGACTATAATTGTTTCCCTATCATTGAAATCTGTCTGACGGAGGTCAAAAAAGCCAAAATTCTGTCTCTTGCCTCTCTCTTCAGTCTTCTGTTCGGCAATCAGGGACTCGGTGTATGGAGGTGATTGGTTTGATGGTGGTTTCCATGGATATCATTCCCTTATTCGATTCCGTATGAGAGCTCTGCAGTTGTGCACTCTGACAGTGGAATGGGGATTGGCCGGATTGTCTCTGATAATATAGTTCAGTGACAAGGGTCTCTTCCCGTGGTGGTTTTCTCTGGATCTTCGGTCTCAGGACAGATGCTTCGGAGCCCTTCCTGGGCGTTTGGGACCAAGGCCACCAGTCTGCTGGACTGGGGAGGAGTCTGGGACTCGTTGAAGGTGCAGGGACTTTGGTCCTGGGAGCAGGCTGCTCTCCTCCTCATTTGGAGTTGAAAGAGAGTTTCAATACCCTGAGGTTGTAGCCTTAGTGGTCTTTAACCCAGTTTTTCGGGTTCCAGTCAGACAACATAGCCTCTGTGGCTTACATCAAACTCCAGGCAGGAGCTCTAAGTCCCTTAGTCATGAAGGAAGGGTTCAGATTTTTTTCTGTGGGCGGGTGCTCACAGTTACTGTCTATCTGCCATCCACATTTCTGGGATGGACATCTGGGAAGCGGATTCTGAGCAGACTGACTTCCCATCCCGGGGAGTGGGAACTCCATCCGGAAGTGTTCTCCAGGTTATCTATCAAGTAGTGACTACCAGAATTGGTTCTGATAGGGTCTTGTCAGAACACCAAGTTCGGTTCAAGGTCAAGTGATCTCAAGCCTTTCTAATAGATGCTCTGGCAGTTCCTTGGGACTTCAGGTTGGCATTTATTTCTCTCTGTTTTGTTCTCCTTCCGCGAGTCACCGTTCGGATCATGTGGGGAAGAACATTGCAGGATCTGGTAGGTGGATCTAGTAGAGATGTTGTCTCTACCTCTGTGGAAGCCTCTGCTGAGGAAGGATTTTCGGTTTCGGGGGTCCTTCCTTCATCCAAAGTTTTTTCTGAAGCTGAATGATTGGAGATTGAACGCTTGTTTTTAACTAAGCGTGGATTTTTTGAATCGGGTTGAGATCTCGATTCAGGCTTGTAAGCCTTTCACTAGTTAGATTTCTATAGGATATGGCAGGATCTCAAGGATCTTATCTTTTCTCCAGGCAGATCGTGAGAAAAGGGGTTATCTGTTAGTACCCGCAAGGGTTGCATTTCGGCTCTTTCCATTCTGCTGCTCAAGTGTCTGGCGGACGTGCCAGATTTTTAATCCTTTTATCAGGTCCTGGTCCGATTCAGGACTGTTTTTGTCAGTTGCTCTCTTGGAGCATTATCCTTGTTCTTAAATTTTTTCATCACATTCCGTTTGAGCCTATGTATTCCATAGATATTAAGTTGTTATCTTGGAAAGTTTATTTTCTTCTGCTCGGAGGGTTCCGAACTCTCAGCTTTGCAGTGTGGTTTTCCTTATCTTGTATTTCTGGCAGATAAGACAGTTTTTCGTACCATGTTTGGTTTTCTTCCTAAGGTTGTTTCGGACAGATATTTTACTCATAAAATTTTTGTTCCTTCTCTCTGTCCTTCATCTAAGTTGTGCAACAAACGTTCTTTATCAGAAGAAGGATTAGGACTTCTTCTTTATTGTTTGTTGTTTTTCTCGATAGACATAAAGGCCAGAAAGATTTTGCCACTTCTTTCTCTCTGGTTGAGAAGTGTTATTTGTAGGGATTTTGAGTCTGCTGGACAGCAGCCTCCTGAGATGATTACAGCTCACTCCACTAGCGTGGTGTTTTCTCCTTGGGCCTTCAAGTAAGAGGCCTCTGTAGCATGGATTTGTAAGGCGACAACTTGGCCTTCTTTGCTCACTTTTTCTAAGGTCTATAAATGTGCTTCTTTTACCTTGACTAAGGTTCTTTTGGGAGAAAGGGTCTTCTAGCAGTCGTACCTTCTGTTTAGGTTACCTGTCTTTGTCCCTCCCCTATCATCTGTGTCCTCTAGATTGGGTATTGATTCCCAACATAATTAATGATGAGCCGTGGACTCACCGTGTCATTAGAAAGAAAACAAAATTTATGTTTACCTGATAAATTTCTTTCTTTCTTGACATGGTGAGTCCACGTTTTTTTTCTTTTATATAAACCACAGGCACCTCTGCACCTTGTGTTATTTCCTTTCTTTCACTCCTTTTCCTTCGGTCGAATGACTGTGGTTTGTGGGAAGAGAAGTAATACTTAATAAACTCTGCTGTTGTGCTCTTTGCCGCCTCCTGCTGGCCAGTAGGGATTTTCCCAACCTTTAATGATGATCCGTGGACTAACAGTGTCAAGAAATAAATAAATTTATCAGGTAAACATAAATTTTGTTTTTTCTTTCTTGTTTTCAAGCTGAATTTTAATAAAATGGTATCCATTCTTTTAATTGATTATTTTGCATTGCTGCTATCCTTGCCGAATAGGATGACACTCTCTTAGCTTTGAGAGCCAAAAGCACTTTAAATGCTTAAGAGTGCAGTGCTATAGAAAGACATAGTGCAGGTGGTGTGTTTGTGATTGGCTGCACTGCCGGCCTGTCAAGATTCTTAAAACAGTAATTTAATAAGAGGCAGCAGGGTGGTGGTGGTGGGGTAATAAAACACAGGAGTTCCCATTGACTCCTCACCAAGTCCCTAACATGTTTCACCGTCTACCACGGCTTTCACAAAGGGTATTGCGAGCTTAACCCTCTTGGCCTCTGTTTATGACGATTTTTCTGTTATCTCCGCCCACTTTCATGAAGTAATTTTGGTAACAGACTATTCTGAATCGTTAGATATCATTAGCATCCTAATATTCAAAAAGAGTCAATGATTACAGAATTATATAATGTAATGAAGCTGCTCTTATTTATATTACTGTGTTTTTATAAAATGACTTTGGTTAATGAGTTTCACATTATTATCGGTAAAATAATCGCCTAATTTTGAAGAGTATTGATCAAAGAGTTAGTGTCAGGCTGAGGTGTAGTGACTTGCCTGATACATTAGTGAGAAATAATAAGACATAATGTAATGAATTGTGATATAAGAGATATCATCATGGATGAGTGAAAATTGGGCTGTGTGAGGATGGGGTGATCGGGAAATGAGATGGGACTTATAGAAAAATGAGTGACAACAATAAAAAAGGACAATGTTTAAGAGTGAGAATATTATCACATAGAGGGTGAGAAACAATAAGACATATTTATCCTATAGGTGAATATGATACTTTGTAGATGAATAGTTCTGTGGGAACTGTGGATAAGGTTAATAAAATAAGGAGATGTGTTAAGTGAGGAATGCAACATTACTGTTGAAAGTGGGATATAAAAATTAAGTGTGTTGCAGAATTCAATCTAATATTGCATTCAATAAATATTTGGATTTATGTCTAAGGAGGAGAATCCTCAAGTGTGCTATGAATTTATTATCAGTAGAGCTCATCACATCTTACAAAAATGAGCCAAAATGATTCTGTTACATAAAGATATAAGAAGGGCGCCCCCTATTGTGCTTTGCCACTGAGGTGATTTTTTTTTTTACCATCTTTTAGATCTTTTTCTGCATTTTTGATATTCCTTAAAGGGAAAGTCAACACCAGAATTGTTGTTGTTTAAATAGATAGATAATCCCTTTATTACACATTCCCCAGTTTTGCAAAACCAACAGTTATATTAATACACTTTTTATTTCTGTGACTAACTTGTATCTAAGCATCTTCTGACCGCCCCTAATCACATGACTTTTAGTTATTATCTATTGACTTGCATTTTAGCCAATTAGTGCAGTGTCTGCCACTAGCCAAGGGCGTGATCACAATTCTATCTAAATGGCCTACATGAGCTTGCTCTCCCCTGCTGTGAAAAGTAAATAAAATAGAGGCAGCCTTCAAGGGCTTAGAAATTATCATATGAGCCTTCCTAGGTTTGCTTTCAACTAGAATACCAAGAGAACAAAGCAAAATTGTTGATAAAAGTAAATTGGAAAGTTGTTTAAAATTACATGCCCTATTTGAAAAATGAAAGTTTTTTTGGACTTGACTGTCCCTTTAAGTGTCCCTGAAGCCTGATCCTGATCTTTCTTGTTGTCATTCCAACATAGAATGTGTCACACTTACATTTAAGGGCATATATCACTCCTTCTGTGTGGCAATCTATATATGCATTGATTTTATGACATTTGCCAAATCTATCTGTGTTGGTATTGGTTTTAAGCATAGATCTACATGTGCTGCATGTACCACATTTAAATGAGCCAGGTTTTAAGGCACATCTAGTTCTTTGTCCTTTATAGTGACTATGGCTTTTTATGTCCTTTAGGTTTTTTCTCTTCTATAGCCCACTTAGCCCACTGATTCACCACTATAGATACTAGTAGCGGATTACTTTATTTACTTGGCGTGTAGCCACATTGTTGGGTGCAAACTGATACACCACTATAGATACTAGTAGCGGTAGCAATCAAATGTGACTTCACTGATACAATTTGACTGTTCGATTATGCGAATACTCACAATTGAGTTGATTAACTATAGTGTGAATTTACACATATTATTCACATTCGCAATTGAGTTAAATAACAAAGGCTAGACAACCTGGGGCTTGGGTCGCACTATATGCAAAAACGCACCACAATATATTAGTCACAGCTGTTGTTTACCTTGTATCAAACACGTAACATTTAGCTGCTAGTTGATATTATCTAACCAAATATTTACCTTATACACCAACTTGCTCTATCAGATGGTTAACTGTACGTGTATATAACTAGAAATAAAAATACCCTCAAACTATACAGGCATTGGTTGGTGATTCACTAACGATATACCTTTTATTATACAAAGTTATAATACATCGAATTGCCTGCATGTATATGTTTCTTTAACATAATATACATTTATTACTCGGCCATGAGACCAGTTAACTTACATTATATATCGGTTATTGCCTAAATTCTCAGCATATCAATTAATTTTAAATGTTCTTGTGAACACAAACAGTAACATTGTTACCTCCTGCAGGCAATAATACTCTTTATTTGTCTGTATACATTGTATCATTATAAACTCCCTCTCCTATTGTGGATCTAATGAGGATCTTATAAATCCTTCATAAGGCACTCACATTCAATCCGAGACCCCATATATATTAACCTGATACATTATTGCCAAGAACAATACCGGAATATATTTTACTCATATATATTTGCACAATACTAGTCAGTCACAAGAACTTATCTGGCCACAGTTCTTCATCTTTGCTCCAAACCCACATTGTTCTATCACCTCAAATTACTATCACTGCACACCACTTTAGTGTTTCTGATACTGTGATCATAATAGAACCAGTTATTTGTATGTGTTTTTAAATTGTTTCCCTTTATTTTAACGTTATTCTACTCATTAAAAGTAATATTTTAAACAAATTTATCCCCACCCTCTCTCTCCTTCTGAAATGTGGTACTAGCGTTACCTGACCTATTACATCCTCCTGTTATATATTTACAAGTAACTCTTGAGTTCTATATGTGTATTCTATTGTAGGGGGTTCCCTTACCTCCTAAATGTGTTTTTTAAGTTAATTTAAAAAACAGCACCATTTTGCTTAGTACTTTTCCTTCTATATATTGAAGTAATTCAGATATTTGAGCTCTAAAGAGTTCTATAAATTTTACAAGTAGTGCCATTGGTCATTTTTCTTTTTCTAACTATCGCTTTAAGGCTGGGAGTAGGCTAAAACACTGAAGAGAACCATAATCTGCCTTTTTCAATGGTATTTTTATATATGGACATCTTTTTTCTCTGACATTTATTTTTTAATAAAGCCTTTTCTTTCAAAAGATGGTGAGTCTATAAGCCATCTCATGCTGGATTAAACTCCAGTCCAGAAACACTCAACATAGCAGAGATTTTAATCCCTCCCATTTTCCCATACATTTTGTCACTCTTAATCAGGCTTTCTCTAACTGATTTAAGACCCATTTCTTCTTTAGAGAGCCTACAAAGACGGCAGATGGTTAGCCAGGAGTTCAGCCAGGCAGTGATTATCTTCTCCCAGTGCGGAGATGCCACAAACTTCCCAGGTAAATTGTGGGCATGGCCACCAATCCCCTGGTCTACAAAGTGCTGTTTCTTGTTAAAACCTTATCAGATCCTCTGCACTGTGCTTGAATGGGCCGTCTACTGGAAGCTGTTTTCTGTGAGCACTGTCGAAAATCGGCCTTCTTGCTGACACACAGCAGATTCTCCTGTACTAGGAGTGATGAGCCCCATTAAAACGTATTCATTTCTAACTCTTTATATTGCAAACTTATTTTTTAAATTTTTAAACAATTTTTTTTTCATGGTTAAGAAAACGGTGTCCAATTTTTCTGAAACCTTTCTTAGCACTCTTACCTTGTGCATGTTTTTATTTTTTGTGTTCCGCTAAGGAGTTTTACCTCTTGTGTGCCTCTTATACTGTATTCTGTGATGCTATCTACTTGTAGATAATTGCCTATCCTATCTTATATACCATATACTATGTAGCAAACTGGTACAGCTCACATCGCTAGACATCATGCTGACCCTAAGAAAGGGAGATCAAAAGATCATTCACAACTGAGTTTGCTTTGTAAGGATGTGTCCCCCTGCTTAGTTATGCCACTTATGCATTGAGTCTTTCTTAGTCTAGACAATGTAATGCAGTGTTTCTTTTACAGCAGATTACTCAGGGACTCACTACCCACTAGAGTTATCCCCAAGACAGCATTTCTGACCTGTTTCCTAATTTTAAAGAATATATTCACTCTGAAAGTACATATGCAGGGGCTTGCAAGGAGCGGAAAGGTAACCTTCACAGGCCTTAGGCTCGTCAGGGACATTTTTCAGGAGCGACCTCTGCACAAATCAGGAATACAGTGGAATAGGAAATCTCCTCTTCTCAGGATTGCTTGAAGTTGTTCAAGGCTGCCAACAGTTTTCATTTGTAAAATGACTTGCATTCATGCGAAAAGTGCTGCTATGTTTGTTTTGGCTAGAACAACCTTCTGGCTCAAGTCATCGTCTGCTGACATATTATTTAAAACAGAATAATTTCCCTTGCTTTCCAGGGAATGATTTTGTTTGGACCTGGACTGGATGCTACTATTGCAACAGTCACTGGAGGTAAGCAAACTTTATTGCTACAAGACAAAAAAACAACTAAGATCAGGGTTAAGTTCACTGGATGATGTTGATCCTTACATTCATCTAAGATTCTAAGATCCTCCTCCACAGTGTCTCAAAAGTTAAACACCTCTAAGTGCTCGTAAAAGCCTTGTTCCTTCTGGTCTAAGTCCAAGCAGTATAAAAAGCCTACCCCTTTCTCAAAATCTGGATGAAGTTGCAGCTCCTGAACCAGAAGTACTACTGTGGGGGTTCAGATTGAACCTTTTTCAGGAGGCTTGGGAGAAATGAATGTAGAATCCTTGGGTGCTGAACATCATTTGCCAGGGGTACTACATAGGCTTTTGGTCTTATTCTCCTCGAGGAAGATTCTCCCGGTCTCATATTCAGATAGATCCTTTTAGAGGCCAGACATTTCTTGGCATGGAAGTTATTACTCAGGTCCCATTAGAGGAACAGAGTTTAGAGTTCTGTTCTTTCTTTGGAACAATGAAAAGACCCATTCTGAAACTCAATTTTTTTTTTAAGTTCCGACTTTCAAAATGCCAATGATTCACACTCTCTACTTCCTTTAGTGCAGGAGGGTCAGTTTATGTCTACCAAAGTTTTAGAAGATGCCTTTTTGCATATTTCTATTCACAGGGTTCATGCCAAGTTTTTCATATTTGCCTTATCAGTTTATGGCGCTTCCCTTTGGTCAGGCAAAATCCTCACAAAGGTTCTTGGAGCACTATTGATGGTGGTGAGAGCTAAAGGGGTTGTGGTAGCTCCATATGTAGACAACATTCAGGTACAAGCTGCCTCTTTCTAAACGATTGGGTAGCAATTAAACTGTCTCTCACAAATTAACACAGACTCAAGTTGCAGATGGTGTGTTTTCCTCTCCATCTTCTCTTCAGTCATTCAGATGATATGCCATGTGCCAGATTACACCTCCTATGTCCTCTACAACTAGGGTTGCCACCTTGGCCATGTTTTCCTGGACACTTATGAGTTACACATGCTGCAGGGTGTTCAGAGGGAAACATGCATTGTGCTGCTGGACAGCACAAAAATAGTGATCCTGGACAGCATTATTCATGTTCCTCCCTGCACACCCTGCAGCATGTGTAACATGAATAATGCTGTCCAGGATCACTATTTTTGTGCTGTCCAGCAGCACAATGCATGTTTCCCTCTGAACACCCTGCAGCATGTGAAACTCATAAATGTCCAGGAAAACATGGCCGAGGTGGCAACCCTATCTACAACTAAAAATGTGGATGACAAGGCAGTCCCTTACATGTGTCAGACTCGCCAATCTCTTATTCAGGAGACCTTCTTTAATTGTCTAATTTGGATGGTAAACACCTTAAACGCCAGCCTCTTGGAGTGCAATCTGATCGTCAAATAGAGCACAGGGAGTTTCTCCTCGGGAAATGAGGTTAGCTATCAACATCTTTGAACTCAACACTAAGTTCAGGGCTCCCCCGGATCTAGCGCATATTAAGGTTTCAATAAGACAATGTTGCTGCTGTGGCTTACATCAATCACCAAGGCGGAACTCAAAGTGCCTTAGTGATGAAAGAGGTACCCTGCATTCCAACTTGTGCAGAACACTATCAATGCATGATATCGGCTATCCACAACCTTGGTGTGGACATCTGAAAAACAGACCTTCTCAGTCATTCACCCTGGCAAATAGTCTTTGAATCCAGAGGTAATTGTCCAGTTTGTGAGACTTTGGGGTAGGCTAGACATAGATTTTATAGTCTTTCAATTGAATCACAAGCTACCCCAGTATTGTGTGAAATATCGGGATCCACAGGCAACTATTATAGTTAGTGATTCCCCTCATCGTTCAATCTGATTTACATCTTTACTCCTTTAGTGTTGCTGGTGGTAGCTGAGATAAAACAAAAACAAGCCACTGCAATATTGATTGCATTGCCTCCCAGAACTAGTCCAAATTTTCTCCAGACAGCCTTGGAATTTTCCTTTCAGGATGGGCCTTCTCCCTCAAGGTCCCTTCTTCTCCCTCAAGGTCCCTTCTTTCATCAAGATCTCAAATCTCTAATTTTTACGGCATGTTGATTGAACGCCTGTTGTCTCATAGAGGTTTCTCTAATCAGGTAATTGATAATTTGATTCTAGTATGGAAGCATGCTCTCAGGCACATTTATCACAATATTTGGAACTTGTTCCTTACCTCGTGTGAATCTAAGCATTACCATTAGAATTATTTTCTAATTTCTTGCTTAATACAATTCTTATAGGATGATCTGGAAAAAGGTTTATTAGCCAGTTCCCTTAAAGGAATATGAAACTTTTTTTTTATGATTCAGATAAAGCATGCAATTGTAATTTCTAATTTACTCCTGTTATCAAGTTTTCTTCTTTCTCTTAGTATCTTTATTTGAAAGGCATGATTGTAAACTTAGGAGCCTTTCCATTTTTGGTCCAGCACCTTAGTAGCGCTTCCTGATTGGTGGCTAATTGTAGCCACCAATCAGCAAGTGCTACCCTGGTGCTGTGTATATATGTGTGTGTGTGTGTGTATGTAGTGATATATATACATAGTTGTGCTGCATTTAAACTTTGGGCTTTGTATTTTATATTACTTTACACTTTTGATTTAAGTTTTATTACATTTAAACTATGTCCTTTCTATTTTGTATATTATTTTATATACAACAGTGTGTTTAGGATTTTACAAATTCTGGTTATGCTTTTACAGTTTGTGTGTAACTTTAGCAGTTTAGAATCATACTTTGTATATTTATGTGTATCCTTTACAAATTACATTGCACTTTGTATTTCTTCTTTTTAAAATAAAGCTGAAAAACCTGAGAGCTTCAGTTTCCCATAGAGCTTCATTACTTTATATAGGCTGATTATCAAAGATTCTCTAGTTTGGGAAGAAATTATTGAGCAGACTTCACAGCGCTGAACTATAAGAAAAAGAGCGGAACCTGGAAGTCCCACCTAGATAAGAGAGGCCTTCCATAGAAAGTAATGAGGCTCTCTGGGATACAGAATTTCACAGGGGAGAGAGAAGTTAACAGGGGAACACCTGGGACTGATATAAAGGCTCAGTTTGCATCAAATATAAAATTAAACTGAAATGTACTACAATGTAACTTGCTTTTGCTAGTAGTTTAGTATATACATTTTTTGTCCGTTAAATAAGTGTATTGTGAATTTTTAAACATTGATTGGTCTTGAAAAAGGCAGTATATCTGCTGAAACGTGTGGAACATTTTAAACTGAAGCTGCTTTTGTGTTTTTAATAAACTTTTTAAAATGTACTCGCTGTGAGGATAATTGCTTTTGGATAAAATTTGTCCTGTTGAAGATTTAATAAACTTCGTTTTTGGAACACATTTCCATATTCCTGACTTCAGTGACACCTGAAGAGTGAAGCGCTGCCATTGCAAGCTTGCAAACATTGCATATGTAATCATTTTAATCAAAATGTTGTGTAATCAGGGCAAGGATTCACCACTTGACTGACTGAATAAGCAACAACGCATTTCAGTAAAATAATTTTCAGTACCGTTTTCATCTTAAAATTTTAAATTGCAAAATTCTCACAATGAGCTGTTAAAACTAAATATATCCACAACATAAATAGTATCTATATAGCTTGTGACAACTTATAAATCTTTGAGAAGAAGAAAAAAAAAATTGAATTCCTTATTTTATGTACCCTCTATGTATTTTCATGTATTTGCTTTGATTTTATTCTTTACTCTTTTATAATGTTTTGGTACAGTTTCTTCTGCCAAATGTATTTTTAAACAATAGGAAAGTATTCCAGTATCAGATTGGATCTTTTTTAACTTTTGGGTAATTTTAAAATAATCATCAAACAGAAATAGCGTTTTAAAGCGATTTTTAATCAAAACTTCTACAGCAATGTTTTTTTTTTTAATTTTGATTCATGTCAGCCAGTTACAGTGATTAGTTGTTTGTTTTGTGCTTTTTGGACCTCCCCTTCAATCAAATCTGTGCTCTTTTAGAATCTAAAGAGATAATGATGAGTTTACATTTAAACTTCTTACACTAAGTGAGTAAGAAAACACAAAAGGCAATAAATACTCTTGACCAAAACCATTAAATGAAAAGCTGGGATTTCTCCCTAGTCTTGATTTGAAACTGTTTTGTTTATCAGCTGGCGCCTAGTCTGGAGCTGAGAGCTAGAGATTTCTATCTGCCTCACAACTTTTGAATTTTGCAAGGCACTTTCATTTTAACTTAAAGGTAACTTGAGTTTATTGCTTTAGCTTTAAAGATTACTAATGATTTACTCATTTCCTTGCCATTTAACCAAAGTGGACTTCTTTCCCAGGAAGGGATCTGTATTTATTTAGGGCTTTTGTCTGCAAAGGGATTAAAAGGCAGCCCACCTACATCGTGAACTTGATGGTAATAAAAACACACCAAAACACACCATAAAAACATTCTTACCATGGCATTAATTATACAGTGTTGAGCTGCAAAGAGCTATGTCTTACTCATACATTGTGTATTATAGAGACCAATTTTTTTCTTTCACTTTAAGAAAGTTTCTATCAAAAATAATTAAGTACCATTTTTGAGTTTAAGATTCAGTAATCTATCCTTTAGAATAACTCCCACATATTTGCAACACACTACAAATGTCTCAAAAGGATAACCTTACAGCAAGGGGACCCAAATGCTTTATATAGAGGTACTGTCACTAATGGTGGGATTGTCCAAGGCCACATTACATTCTATTGACAACAATGCTGAAGATACAGTAAAATTAAAATGGAAAAAAAACCCTAAGAAATGTTTAATTAATTTTATTTAACTATATTTGTAATTTTTTTTTATACAAATGTACATGCTTAATTACCTGACAAGAAGCATATAAATGCTTTTTCGGTAACAAATTACAGGTGTCTCTTACAAATTGGTTGAGGGCCACGTTTTGCTTTTAAATTTAGTGGACATTAATGTGTTCTGAGGACTGTAGCACATATTATTGCATATTTTTTTTTTTTTTATAGTTAACTAGAGACTTTATGGGGGGGGGGGGGGAAACTGTGCATTAACGGCAGAACAAGTTATTTGACATATTTTAAAATTTGAGCATTCCATGGTTTATTTTATTATAAAGTATATTAAAGGGATGGTCTACACCAGGATTATTATTGTTTAAAAAGATAATTAATCCCTTTTTTTCCCAATTCCCTAGTTTTGCATAACCAACACAGTTATATAAATACACATTTTACCTCTGTGATCACCTTTTTTTTCTAAGCCTCTGCAAACTGCCCCATTCAGTTCTTTTGATAGACATCTAATTTAGCCAATCAGAGCTGGCTCCCTGGAACTCCACGTGCGTGAGCACAGTGTTATCTATATGACACACATTAACTAACACCCTCTAGTGGTGAAAAGCTGTCAAAATGCCCTGAGAGAAGAGGCGGCCTTCAAGGGCTTAGAAATTATCATGTTAACCTCCTAGGTTTAGCTTTCAACTAAGAATACCAAGAGAACAAAGCAAAATTGGTGATGAAAGTAAATTGGAAAATTGTTTAAAATTACATTCTCTATCTGAATCATGAAAGTTTATTTTGGACTAGGCTGTCCCTTTAAGGGCTATATTACAAGTGGAGCGCTAAATTATCACAGGCCCGCAAACGTTTCGCAATAATTAACCTGCCATTATAAGTGGCTGGTTATTGCTATTGCGTTCTAATTAGTGCTTAGAAAATTAATTTTCCTTTTCTAAAAGTGCCCCAAATGCCCTCTAAATAGAAAGCATTATAGTTTTTAATTTAAAAAAACGTATAATTTTTTGAAAATTAAAAACTGCACTAGGCAGTTTTTGGGGTCTAATGTTGGTGGGGGTTGGGTGTTAGAAAAAAAGGGCACAAAAAAGTGCCTTTAATGTGTGTACCCAGAAAATATATATGTATATGCTTATATACATATATATTTGTTAATATGTGTGTATATACACATATTTACACATAAATATATATGTATATAATCATATGTATGTATATATATATTTAAAAACATGCTGCTATCGCTGTGCTACTTACCCATTTGCTGCGTGAGGTTCTGATGCGGTCTGACGGCATCAGAACAAGGCTCCCATTGGAGCCTATGGAAGTGCTCTCTCGTTACTGTTAACTTGTAATACCAGCACACATTAGCGTGTGCTGGAATTACAAAGTGGAGTGCTAATATCACTTTCATGAAAGTGATATATAGCGCTCCCCTTATAATCTGTCCCTAAGTGTTACAAAAAGCATAGATATTTGATACAGTTTTAATAGACTTACTTAAGAAATTGATTGTATAATCATAAAATGATCACGGCCTTTCTGTGCTAAGAGGCATATTAAAGTAAATGCTGTAGTAGGCACATAAAATAGAAGGAACACAATGTTAGTCTATATTATCGGTTATATATAGATAAAAGGGTTCTTCAAACCATGTATAAATTTGCAAGCACCAAGAAATGTTATGAATTTAATTTGAAATAAAAAAACACAGATCTCAGCTTTTCTTTTTTTTTTTTTTTTAAGATGTTATTGCGTTTACAGTGTGCATTAAAAGATCAGTTTTCAAGGAAATGCCTAGCTCAGCCAAAATGATTTCAGCTTTGTAAACTCAATCTTTATTATGGTAGCATTGTCTTGCGTGTTACAGATAACTGATTGTATTTCATGCGAGGATGAAAACTCTGCTTTGTTTTCTTTCAGTATGTTAAACTAATTGTGTTTAGACATATATGTAATTGTTCCACCACAAGATGGCGTTGCCTTCAAATCACTTTGAATCACTTGATACAGCAAAGGAAACAAGGTCATCAGCAAGCTCAGCATGTTAGAGCGTATGTATTGCTTACTTAACAGCACAAATAAATTATAGTGCATTCATGTATCTCCCTGTAATGAGACTGTCTGACTGTGAGTAGTTAATAAGCGAGCTTTTAACAAAGCTATTATTTTTTAACTGACATTGATCTTTCCTGATCATATTTATTGTATTTCTCCAGCAATAACATTAAATAATTTAACTACTTAGTGATTTTCAAAATTCTTTGTATACTAAATTTCTTAAACATACTAGAGTCTTGATCTATTAACTGATATAAAAATATTTTTTAATGTGACTAAATCATTGTAAGAATTTCATTGTGTGTACGGTATGCTGTTTGCTGAAAATTGAAAGCGACTTTGCTGTGTTTGTGAAGTTTTTTTTTGTTTGTTTTTCATAAACCCCCCCCCACCAATGCATCAATAATAGCAAAAAGTGCTCTAGCTACTTAAATGAATACATACATATTGCGTAGTTTATGAAAGTAAAATAAAAAATAATGTAAGCATTGTGTTTTATTCTTCTATTTTGTGTACATTTGTATAGTTCTACCAGGTACGCGTTTAAAAAAAAAAAAAAAAGACAAAAAAATTAGGGTATGTAATTTTAGATTTGGTTGCTTAGGGAATTTGATAAACTAAGAGGCTAACCTCTGTGTAAATTACATAATTATACTGTGATAAACAACAATATAAAATGAGTTGACATTTTGACATTTCTTGAAATGTTTGCATAAATAGATTTTTTTTTCTCTTAAATGTAAGTTTATGTTATTTCACAAGTCTTTGTACTGGATAGCCTTTGTTGCTAACACACCTGATTCTGTTCACTGCAACTGCACTCCCCCCCCCTTCTTTTTAATATATCCATTATGTATATTGCACCATTTGGTCATTCAAAAATAAATAAAGCTTGCATTCATTTATGTGAGGATCCTGCTTTGGTTTGAGTGTGAATAATAACAGGTTTAACCAAAAGTGGTACTTTTACTGTAATAGTTTGCAATTGTCTAAAACATTTTTACTGGTTATTAAAAAAAAAAATTTCATAGTACTTTGTACATGTTTATATAGGAAATGTAGTATGGCTTTATTTTGTGTATAAAACTTTTTTTTTTTTAACATAGTACTGTTTTGTAATAATGGAGTTACAGAAATTAAGGTTTGCCTTTTTCTTGTGAAAATGTTGCTCTGTAATCCTCACTGCACTGTAAACATTTCATAGTTATATTTTCTAATGATCATGCATCATTGGTACAGTTAAAAAACTTTTCAGGTTAATGTGCTTGGATACCAATGCCACTATTCTAGCAGTAGAATGTTTACATATTTTTTTTTCAGATTCTATCTTTTTTTCCCTTTTTGTTAATGTTTTTAATGTGAAAACAGGATATCATGAACGTTGTCACACAGATACTCGCAGAGAAGAAAAGTCTTATTGTATCTACAGCTCTCTAGAGGGAATTGTCAGCTAAAAGGGAAGAAAAAAAGCTTTTGTAAAGGATGAGCAAGAAATCATAATAAACAAATGTGCTGTACTGTTGTTTTGAAGCACTCTTTATTTTATGGTAGCATTGATTTTATGCAAACCCCCCCTCAAGAAAAAAAAAACAAAAAAAACTTTTGATGTCTTAATGTACACTATTTGTTTTAATATAAATATATATAGCACACTATCTTTGGCTTAGTGAAAGTCTGCTTTCATGTTACTATTCCTCAGTTCTATAAAAAAAACAAAAAACATTAGATCTCTTTACTAATTTATCATTGGAAATAGTTTCTTATTGTTAAAAGATTGAATACTGACCGCTTGTGATTTCCTTTTAATGATGTGTTTATTAGCTAAGATAGAAAATAAAGAAAAAAATGGTATTTTCATCCAGTTAATGTTTAATTTTTTTTTTAAATTGTTATTTTTTTTATTTGCTTTTGTTCTCAATTCTAGTTTTCTTTATAAAATGTTTCGGATTTTTTTTTTTTTTTTTAAATTTAAGTGGATATCTGAAGTGGAGGAAATATCGCACACATTCTTCTTCTGTTACCAATTATCCTATTTGCACAACAAGACCATGTTTTACAATGGTAAAGTATTTCATAAAAGCGTTAGGTATTCAAGGAGATTGTCAGAGCAGACGTTTTCTTCATTTTTACAGAGTGTTTTGGCAAATGAAAATAAATTGTAGCATTTTAATCTCCTCAGCTTCACTTAATCTTTTATCAAACTTCTTTATTTAGAGAGAAGATGTAAGTAAGGTTTTTAAACATTATTTGTGATCACTGTGCCTAATTATTGATCGAGTTGTGTTATTTTTTTTAATTTAAAAATATATATTTTTTATCTTCATTTCTGCGATATTGGTAGGTTACTTAGTAAGCATAACAGCTAGATTTTGTGTGTGTATTGACCAGTCTGTAGTTTATTAGGAAAACATAAAAAAACTAGTTTTATAGCACACAGTGATGTAGATTAGCTGCCTAGTAAAACGTAAAAATTACTTCTTTACAATGTTTTAAGTATGCTTACATGTATGCACTTTTTGTTCACATAGATGTGTTACAAATACTCCGTACTTTTATCTCTTTCTGAATAATAATAAAAGTGTAAAGATGTATTTTTAAATAAAATTCAGCAGAGTTAAAAAAAATAATCACATTTTTGTGTGCACTTTATGCTTAGCTATTAATGTGGTTCTGTGTAAATTAAAGTAATAATAATAGTATTGATGATAATAATTATAAAACAATTGTTATAACATGAACCTATTACATATGCACATAGAAAAACAAATATATTAAATAAAACTTATTTTTTGTCATTGTTATATCTATAACGTATTTTTGATAGGTAAATAAAAAAACACTTTTCCATAACCTTCAAAATAGCAAAATGGTAATACAATGACCAGTAATTCAAAAGTATCCTAATTTATGAGTTGAAAAAACTGCATTGGATTGGAATCTGGAAATTTTACAGTTAATAGTAACAATTAGTGCATAAAAGGATATTAAGTTATATTTATTTAGAACCTTTACATTTATTAAGGTTTAATAAGACATCAGTTTAATTCAATGTATTGACATTTTTTTATGATTTAAATTAGATTTAATTTAAGTAGATGTGTGTGTAAATATATATGTATAAAATTGTACACATTGTGTAATTTATTATTTTTTATTATTTAATAAGACAGTCTTAATAAATGTTTTGAATTTTTTCTTATTATTTAAATTAAATTTCATATAAGTAGACCTGTGTAAATAAAAAAATTATATATATATATATATATATATAAATTGTACACATTGTGTAATCAATATTAGTTTTAATATTTTCATTATTATTTAAGGTAGATTCCATTTTTATGTAGATGTGTGTAAATATATATCATATTGTATAAAAGACATTCCATTATATATTTTATTTATTATATAAATTCAGATTATGATAACACTGGAGTACAATAACATGGTCAATTGGTAGGCTTTTATTATAGAAATGTAATTTGGTTCAGTAGCTTTTGTAATATTATTGTGTCTTAGGATATATACGTGTCCTTTTTCTTTATGTAACATTAGTCATGAGTACAGGCCAAATGGCAAAACAGTGTGACAGTAAGACAAAGGAGGATGTCCTCTTGCTTTTTATTTTTTTCTTCTTTCTTTTTTGTTTTTCAAGTACAAAAATTAAACATAGTTTTCATAGATGGCATTCTCCAAAGTCTCTAAATAATCAGAAAATTAGACCTCACTGAACAACTGATTTGCCACATTTACTTTAAGAACAATTTAACAATGCCTTTTCCCTCATAAGTGATGTATACATTTTAAATTTAACTGAATAAAACATAAAAAAATGGGTCAATTTCCAAGATTATTTGTATATGCAGCTTGTTTGCAAACACTTTGCAACTGAATATAACCTTTTTTTTATAAAGTTTGAAAATTATTATTTATTTATAAAATATTTTACCAGGAAGGATACATTGAGATTTCTTTCGTTTTCAAGTATGTCCTGGGTCCACAAAATATGGCATTGATACAATAGGGTATAATAATATACAAAAACAATATTAATACATACTGTATGCAAAACAGGTAGGAAATATATAATCAACCATGACAGGTGAATTCTGTTTTGAGATATGTAGAGAGGGATCCCTTAAAGGATTTTAGGCTTGGGGAAGGTTTGAAAGTGTGCGGGAGGTCGTTCCATAGTTGTGGTGCTCTGTACTAAAAAGAGGATCGAGCTGCTTTCTTTTTGTATGGAGGCAGACTAAATAATGTGCTGGTACTGGATCAGAGGTTATGGAAGGTGGGAACAGCTGGGGAGAGCATTCTGCTCGGGTAGGGTGGGAGCTTCCCAGAAAAGATCTTAGACACAAGGCTGGAAAGATGGAGGGTGCGTCTAGATTCTAGTAACAGCCAGTTTAGTTCTTTTAGCATGTCTCAATGGTGGGTCCTGTAGTTACATTGTAGCACAAAGCGGCAGAACGAGTTATACAATGTATTAAGTTTATTAAGATGAGTTTGCTGTGCAGGTGCATATACTAAATCCCCATAATCCATTATTGGCATCAGCATTTGCTGTACAATATTTTCCTTTAGTGTAGGGCTTAGGCAGGATTTATTTCTGTACAGGGAACCTAGTTTTGGATAGAGTTTCGATGCAAGTTTTTCTATGTGGAGGCCAAAAGATAGATTGGGGTCTAACAATATACCCAAGTATATGAAAGAGTGGACTGCAGTGAGTGTGCAATTTTGATTTTGTTTTGATGCGTAGATGGGAATTTTGTAGTTTGTGTAATGTAGGTACCGTTCCATAGATCATTGTTACAGTTTTGTCAGTGTTTAGGAAGTTTGTTTTTTGAGATCCACTTTTCTACCTCTGTGAACTGGTCTTGGAGCACTGCCTCAAGCTGCGGCAGATCGAATTTGCTTGCCTTGTCATCTGCATACATGTGTACAGTTGAGGATTTGCAGACATTTGGCAGATCATTTATAAATAATGTGAATAGTAGGTGGCTGAGAATGGAATCTTGGGGAACACCACATGTGACTGGGAGAAGGAGGGAGTCGCTGTCAGAAATGGAGACATACTGTGATCTTTCCGATACATATGATCAAAACCAGGTTAGCGGACGATCATCGATACCTGAGTTTTTTTTTAGTTTGAGCAGTAGTATGTTGTGGTCTACTGTGTCAAAGGCCTTTGCAAAATCAAGGAAAATTGCTCCAGTTAGGTCTCCTTGTTCCATGCCAGTTTGAATGTTGTTGCAAACTTTAAGGAGGGCAGTTGTAGTGGAGTGATTCGGGCAAAAACCTGATTGAACAAGGGTCAGATAGTTAGATTGTTGGTAATACTCGCATAGTTGCGTATGGACGCATTTTTCTAGGATTTTTGACAATACTGGGAGCAATGATATTGGGCGATAGTTGGTAACCAAGGTTAACTCACTACTTTTATGGATAGGCACTACTCTCGCAGCCTTCCAAAGTTTAGGTATGTATCCAGACAACAAGAATTTGTTAATTAGGGTTGTGACTGGTTTAGCAATTGCTGGTGCACTGAGCTTCAACAGCATTGGTGGGATTTGATCAGGTATAGACTGTTTTTTCATTTTTAGATTATTAAGGTGTTTCTTAATTGCATTGATGGGTACAGGTCTAAAATTGAACTTCTGTATATTGGGTCTTTGCAGATTTAGTGGGGCCTGATACACATTTGTAGTTTCAGGATGTGTGTCATTTATTAGTTTGTCAATCAGGGTGGTGGAGCATCTGACAAAATAATTGTTAAAGTCATTTGCTACTACTAAGGGAAGTTGCAGGGTTTGGTTGTCCTCTTTGACATTGGAGGGTTGGGAGTGGATTGGGGGAGTGTGTAAGTTATTTATGACTTTCCAAAACTTTCTAGGGTTTGATATGTTATTATTCAGATTTTCACAGAAATATTGTGCCTTGGCCAATTTTGTTTGTTTAGTGCATATATTTCGCCATTGTCTATATACACAGTGATCGTTCATAGAGCCAGTATGCTTGAACTTTGACCACAGTGAATCACGAAACTGGTACATTTGAATGAGGTAAGCTGTGATCCAATTCATATGTGCTCCTTTTACTCTCACCTTACGCAGCGGGGCATGCAGATTCCAAATTTGTAGGAGTGAAATAATTCAACTGCAGAGTCTAAATCTGGAATTAGGTTTAATCTGTGCCAGGGGAGGTTCTTGATGTCATTTAGAAAAGATTAAAGATTACATTTTTTGAAGGACTTGGTGATTTTAACCTTAGGAGAGGATTTAGTAGCCTTTATTTTGCACACGCAGTACACTAAGCAGTGGTCACTGAAACTGTTAGGGAGAACACCTGCCTCCTGGATTCGGTCAGGAGAAGTGGAGAGAATCCAATCGAGCAGAGTGTGGTTATGGCTTTTAATGTTTATGCGAGTTGGGGAGGAGATTATTTGCGTTAGCTGCAAAGTCTTAAACGGCGAGCAAGAATGATTGTTTTTAGGATTTAGGTATGTATTAATATAGGGTTAAGTGAATGGATCTGCTGATCAGTGTTTGCACCTGTCATTTCAGGAGAATGAAAGTTGTGTGGGAGACTATATATAAATGAGGAAATCAAATGATATATACAGTATACAACAGAAGTGAGTTACACCCCTGTGCAATATCACTTAAATATCAAATTATTCAAAATTGTATCGCGTCTCAATAATTGCATGGTTCCTAAGATGACATGTAGAGTATTTCCTCTTATGAGCAATCAAAAACTAATACTTTAGAAAGACTATTGAAAATACGGGCCCCAAAGTAGAAACTCAATGCAACAAAAGTGAATACACCTGTGATCACTGAGGGACAAGTTAGATCATTGAAACAAAGTTGAGTACACCTGTGATTTCCAATTAGCCTAATTATATGAATATGGTTATAAAATGACTTGTGAACACCGGGACTTTTTCAATTTTGGACCTATGCGCTGTGTCTATCAGCATATCTGCATCATGGCTCCACATGGAAAATAGTTGCCAGAATAATTAAAAAATTTGATTCTGAGACTTCAGAAAAATGGAAAAGGATACAGGGAGATCGGTGACCAACTAAAAATCAGCTGAAGCAGAGTTGCAGCAGTAATCAGAAGGTATAGAACGAGCCAAAGTACCACTAATGAGAGCTGCAGTGACTGTCCTCCTCAAATGATGCCATGGACAGTGCATTACTTGTACAATCTAGCTTTAAAAAAACAACAGATGAACAAGTACTTCAGACTTGACTCAAGGGTTATTGATAGAAATCATCCAAAAAAAAACAAAAAAAACCTTCCTTGCTCTTTGGCACAAAGCTGCAAGATTAAACTATTACCTGACCAAGTATGTTGCCTAACTTGAACCCAATAGAACACCTTTGGGGTATTTTTAAAGAGAAATGTAGAGCAACACAACCCCTCCAGCAAAGAGCAGTTAGAAAAAAAATGTCTCTGAAGAATGGCTGAACATCCCTCCAGAAATGTGTGCAACACTGGTATCCTTCTTGCAGAGGAGGATTGAACCTGTCATCAAAACTATAGGTGGATATACAAAGTATTGTAAAAAATAAAAGATTTTAATCTCCGTATTAAAAGGTGTACTGGCTTTGTTGCATTGGGTTCCTATTGTGGGGATGGTATTTTTAATATAGTAAATCTAAACAGTTTTTAATTTTACAGAACAACAAATATCCTACTGTAAAACTGTAAAAAAAGAAGTAATGTGATTACTGTAAGGTGATAACATTTTAAATAATATGACATTTCAGTGCTAATGCCCAGGGGTGTGCTCACTTCTGTTGTGTACTGTAAAACCTATGTGCAAATGGCTTGAAACATTCTATAAGGTCCTGTAGGAAGAAGGGCCATCAATTACATCTGTATCAGTATGGGATCTTTTGTTCTGTTTTCTTTGTTTCTGTAATGTTTCTAATGTATATTGTTTACACGGTTTATTTAATGTACCTTGTATAAAGTGCTGCCAGTTATGTTGATATTCGATAACAAAAGTATAATAATTATAACAAATCTATAATATAAGGTAAGTTATTTACTTATTGTTGTGATGTTACCTTGCTACATAGGCAGTATTTTCATTTCTCAAATATACATGTATTGCATGTAGAATCAAGGGGGAAGATTTAAAAGATGCGGATGCTGCAATCTAATAGTTTATGGCTCACTGGAAACATAAGTTAAGAAGCAGAAGTCGTAAGACCGCTGCTCCTTAACTTGTCCGCCACCTTTTAGGTCAGGATGATTGACACCCCCTGCTAGTGGGCAATTGACCGCAAATGTGCAGGGGGTAGCATTGCACAAGCATTTCACCAGAAATGCTTGTGCAGTGTTAAATGCCGACAGCATATGCATTTAGCGAGGTCGAATCATGTCCGCTCAACCTTTAATACATCTACCCCATGGTTGCAACTTTCTAAATGGAGTCTCCAAGTGATGTTTTTAACTTTATTGAATCTGGCTCTGATAGCAACACCTGTGTTAAGAGGTGGTGTTTATGGTTTCCCCAGTTAAGATAGAAATGTAGTTGAAGCCAAATCCTTTTATATAATTTTTGTGCAGTACAGATAGGGCCTAGTGAAAAAAAAGTATTCTGTCCTGGCATAATGTTAACAATAAGATAATGGACGCGGAGTGATCCAAAAGGATTTGTCAAAGGAGGGAGAGATAAATGCTTTTGGTATGGTAATGGATAAAGGTTAATACTGGAAACACAGACATGTAGAACTGGACAGCAGAGAAGAACCAGAAGGCCTATCAAGTCAGTCAATATTTTCTTCTAACATATAGGCTAAATTAATTCTCAGGGTAGCCGTATGCACTTTCCAAGCATTTCTGAATACCCTTAGAGCATTTGTCCAACGACCTCTATTGGAACTATGGAACTATTTCAGGAAAAACCACACAGAGATCTGGTAAAATTACATGAGAAAATCTCACATAGGGCACACAAACAAAACAAATCCAACCTCACACACACACAAAGAATAGTGTTGGAGAATCTCAGGCAAAGAGCAGATATATCCATCACCCCAGCTGACAAGGGAGGAGCCATAGTGGCTTAAGACATGACAGACTACCTAAGAGAGGCCACCTGTCAGCTGGGTAATGGAAATACCTACAGAAAACTACCAAGGAATCCAACTAAAGAGTATCAATTAGAACTTCAAAAGTTATTAGATTGGGGCTTGCATCTAGGTATTCTTGATAAAGCCATGTGTGACTACTTATACCAACCCTTCCTTAAAGTAGCCAATTTCAGGTTGGTTCCAAAAATTCATAAAAATCCAAATTCCCCTCTGGGTAGACAAATAGTCGCAGGAGAAGGGGGCATTGGCGGAAAATTTAGGTGAATGTTTGGATAATCTACTACAGTCCCTGGTAAAGGAATTGCCAGACTACATTAAAGACACTAGGAACATCTTTAAAAAATTGGAAGATTTTCCTTGGGGTTATAGATACAAGTGGCTCACTATTGATGAGAGTTCACTGTATTCTTGTATCCCACATGACCTAGACATAGAAGTAAGATATTATCTGCTGCTAAAAAGTACTTTTTCAATGGATATGATTGATTTTGTTTTGGAGGTTCTCATTCTTATTGACACCATTTTTTTTTCTGTTTGATGGGGGTTTCTACCTGCAGATCTGTGGCACAGCCATGGGTGCAAATTTTCCTCCCACATATGCAAACCTCTACATGGGGTGGTTTGAATTGTCATATATCTTTGGAGAACAAAATGTACTCCATGACGATGTCAAACTATATGCCAGATATATAGACTATCTGATTGTAGTATGGGATGGCACAGATCTGCAGGTGGAATTCTTCATCGAACACCTCAATACAAACAACGTTAATCTGAAATTCACACAAACTCAGTAGTAATAGCATTGGATTTTTGGATGTTTTACTCACTGGAGGTAATACCATAAGTACCGAATTGTATAGAAAAGAAATCACCGGTAACACAATATTGAGTTGACTCCTGTCATCCATATCACGTTACAAAAGCAATCCCTAGAGGCCAACTATTGAGAATTAGGAGAATTTGTAACACACTAGCAAAATATGATAAACACTCACTTGATTTGGTAAAACACCTAGAATTTAAAGGTTATTATCGTCAATAATTAATAGAGCTGAGAGTGAAAATCAGGGATCTAAATAGGGACAAGCTCCTAAAAACTCATAGGAAAAAAACAAACGTGACAATATACACCAACATAGAAAAAAATTATATCAAACATTTTCTTAAGATATGGGAGTCCACAAAATCATCAATTACTGTTGGGAATATCACTCCTGACCAGCAAGAGGAGGCAAAGAGCACCGCAGCAAAGCTGTTAAGTATCCTTCCCTTTCCCACAATCCCCAGTCATTCTCTTTTCCTTCAGTGCAAGGAGGAGATTAATTTTTTTGGTGTCTGAAGATTTTCACTTTAATCAAGATTTTATTATTTTGAAAGCCAGAGTAGGTTTGCTCTAATCTTTCCTCTCATGATAGGGTCTAGTTGTGCTCCACGTTAGCCTCCTCAGTAGGGCAGTGGTGGCTTTCAAGCAGTTAGGAACTTATGAGGTGGTTCTCACTGCGTTTTCCTGACAATTTGCTGCTCTGATATAGAAAGCCAGCGTAGGTCTACTCTGTCCTTTCTTATTTCCACAGGTCTCTGTGATGAGTAGATCTTAAAAATCAGTGGTGGCATAGTAATTTTAATTAAAGTTTGGTCACTGAATCCGGTTTTTAGAAAAAGCCGGTCGGACTAGTGATTGCATGTTTTATTCTTGTATTGGCTGGAAAATTTTTATACCGGTCTGAATAAGATAAAATATGGCCGCCGGGACCGCCCGTTGTCATAGGAGAGGTGGATCCCTTTCTGAGGCGGCAGTGAATGCTAAAAGCGTGTGGTTTTCACTTTCGTGACACACCTTATAGTAGTTTCCTGTGCGATCCTCTGCATCAATGGAAAGGCATCCTAGAGGTCCGGGGCTGCTGCGATCAGTCATCAGAGTCGCAATCAGCTCCGCTGTGCAGAGGGAGCAGGTAGGCTCCTCAGCTATATTGCTGAGGTGTAGAGGACAGTTATAATAGTTTTTTTTGGCTTCCAAAAGTAACACTTTGGTGTTTAAATATTTTCACTTTGGTCAATTCAAATGTATAAACTGATTTTGCAAGGTCTGTTCTATATCCCTATTAAGGGATTTGGATTGCTTTGGGATTCACTATCTTAAAGAGACAGTATTCAAATATATATATATTTTTTTTAGTGTGTTAAATTTACTTGCAATATGGACCAAGAGTATGTGCCTTCGGTAGAGTGCAAGCTTTGATTTGATAACCAAGTGGATCCTCCTTTGCCCTTTTGTTCTGCTTGTATTGAAAGAACTCTAATGTACAAAGGTAGACTTTTTGTTTCCGAGCCACCATTCTCTCAGGATGATGCTTGTCAAGTAATGCCACAGCCTTCTCCTCAAGCGTCTCAAACTTCATCGTCGTCACATGCAGTGCTCTGCGATTCCTCACAATCTCCTGGAGGAGTATATTTGCATACAGAAATTGCTGCCCAGGTATCTGAGGCGTTAGCTGCCATCCCCGTGCTTCAGGGAAGACGCAAGAGGAAAATTAGAGAATCAGATAGTAATGTTTCTGATTCAGTCCAGGCTAACCAAGTTAGTTTCTCATAAGTCTGAAGAGGAAAATACTTCTGTAGCCTCTGAGTGTGAGATCTCAGATTTGGATAGTATCATTCCTTCTTCTGATGTTGAAGTTGTTTACTTCAGATTTAAGCTTGAACACTTTCGTTTTTTTGTTAAAGGAGGTTTTGGCTACTTTGGACGACTCTGATACCCCTGTCGTCAATCCTAAGAAATCTAGCAAATTAAATAGATACTTTGATGTCCCCTCCTTTGGGGAGGTGTTTCCAGTGCCAGACCATGCTACGGAGATTATTGCCCAGGAATGGGAGAGACCTTTTTCTCCCTCTCCGGTTTTTAGAAAGATGTTCCCGGTGGCTGACTCCATTGAGCAGTCGTGGCAGACGGTACCCAAGGTGGAAGGGGCGATCTCTACCCAGGACAAGAGAACTAATATTCCTATTGAGGATAGCTGCTCTTTTAAGGACCCTATGGACAAGAAGCTGGAGGCTTTCTTAAAAAAGATGTATATTCATCAGGGTCTCCAGTGGCAACTGGCGGTGTGCATTGCTACAGTGACAAGTGCGGCAGCATATTGGTTTGATGATTTGAGTCCCTCCAAGCAGAGACTTCTTTGAAGGAGATATAGGATTAAGGCCCTTAAGTTAGCCAATTCCTTTATTACGGACGCCTCATTGCAGGTCATTAAGTTTGGAGCCAAAATATCTGGTTTTGTGATATTGGCTCATAGAGCGTTATGGCTGAAATCTTGATCAGCAGATGTTTCTTCTAAAGCTAATCTTTTGGCGATTCCTTACAAGGGTAAGACCTTGTTTGGGTCGGGTTTGGCAGAATTGTTTTCCGATATCAAGGGTGGTAAAGGTTTTTTTCTGCCTCAAGATAGGAAGAATAGGTCGAAAGGACGTCAGAGTAATTTTCGTTCCTTTCTTTACTTCAGAGGTAAGTCTTCCCCCTCCTCTACCAAGCAGGAACAGTCCAAGCCTTCCTAGAAACCCAGCCAGTCCTGGAACAAGGGGAAGCAATCTAAGAAGCCCGCAGCTGAGTCTAAGTCAGCATGAAGGGTTTGCCCCCGATCCGGGATCGGATCAAATGGGGGGCAAACTCTGTTTTCTCAAGCATGGATACAAGATGTCCTAGATCTGTGGACCGTGGACAAAGTATCCCAGGGTTACAAATTAGAATTCAAGACCTTTCCTCCAAGGGGCAGGTTCCACCTCTTAAGATAATCTGTAGAACAGATAAAGAGAGACATTCTTAAAATGTGTACAGGATCTTTCCCTCCTGGGAGTGATAGTTCTAGTCCCAGTACAGGAACAGGGTCTAAGGTTCTATTCCAACCTGTTTGTGGTTCCCAAAAAAGAGGGAACTTTCAGACCTATTCTAGATCTAAAGTTTCTCAGAGTGCCGTCCTTCAAAATGGAGACTATCTGTTCCATTCTTCCTTTAGTACAAGAGGGTCAGTTCATGACGACCATAGACCTGAAGGATGCGTACCTCCACATTCCCATTCACAGGGATCATCACAAATCTCTCAGGTTTGCCTATCTGGGCAACATTTTCAGTTTGTGGCTCTTTCATTTGGCCAAGCCACAGCTCCCAGAATTTTCTCAAAAGTCCTGGGAGCTCTTTGGCAGTAAATCGGTCTCTGGGAATTGCAGTGGTGCCTTATCTGGACTACATTCTGGTTCAGGCACCATCTTTTTAACTAGCAAAATCTCACACAGAGATCTTGTTGTCTTTTCTTCGTTCTCACGGATTGAAGGTGAATTTGGGAGAGAGTTCCCTTGTTCCGGCTACAAGGGTGGTCTACTTAAGAACCATTATAGATTCCCTATCAATGAAAACATTTGACGGAAGTTAGAAGAGCCAAGATTCTTTTCTCTTGCCTATCTTTACAGTCTGCTGTACGGCCATCAGTGGCCCAATGTATGGAGGTAATTGGTCTGATGGTGGCTTCTTTGCTCAATTCCATTTGAGAGCTCTACTGTTATGCATTCTCAGTCAATGAAACAGGGATTATGCAGTCCTGTCTCAGAAGATGGTTCTAGATCAATCCAACAAGAGACTCTTTTCCATGGTGACTGTCTCAGCAACATCTGTCTCAAGGGACATGCTTTCAGAGACCCTCATGGGTGATTGTAACCACGGATGCCAGCCTTATGGGCTGGGGAGCAGTCTGGGACTCATTGAAGGCGCAGGGACTTTGGTCTCAGGAGGAATCTGCTCTCCCCTTAAATATATTGGAGTTGAGAGCGATCTTTAATGCCTTGATGGCTTGGCCTCAGCTGGCCTTAACCCGGTTTATCAGGTTCCAGTCAGTCAACATAACCTCAGTGGCTTATATCAACTACCAAGGGGGAACTCGGAGTTCCTTAGCCATAAAGGAGGTGGCTTGAATCATTCAGTGGGCGGAAGCTCACAATTGCTGTCTATCTGCCATCCACATTCCAGGAGTGGACAACTGGGAAGCAAATTTCCTGAGCAGACAGACTTTTCATCACAGAGTGTGGGAACTCTATCCGGAAATGTTCTCCAGGTTAGCCATCAAATGGGGGGTACTGGAATTGAATCTGATGGCGTCTCGACAGAACACCAAACTTCCAAAGTACAGTTCGAGGTCAAGGGATTCTCAGGCCTTCCTGATAAATGATCTGGCAGTTCCTTGGAACTTCAGGTTGGCATATCTTTTTCCTCCATTTGCTCTCCTTCCATGAGTCATTGCTCGGATCAAGCTGGAGAGAGCGTTGATTATTCTAATAGCTCCTGAATGGCCTCGCAGGATCTGGTATGCAGACCTAGTGGAAATGTCGTCTCTGCCGCCGTGGAGACATACTCTGAGGAAGGACCTTCTACTTCAGGTTCCTTTTCTTCATTTAAGAATGAAGCTGACTGCGTGGAGATTGAACGCTTAATTTTGTCTAAGCATGGATGAGTCGGTCATTGAGACCATGATTCAGGCTCGTAAGCCTGTTACTAGAAAGATTTACCATAGGATATTGCGTAAATATCTTCATTAGTGTGAATCCAAGGGTTACTCTTGGAGTAGAGTCAGGATTCCAAGAATTTTATCCTTTCTCCAGGATGGTCTGGAGAAGGGTTTGTCTGTCAGTAATCTGAAAGGTCAGATTTCTGCCCTATCCATTTTGCTGCACAAGTGTCTGGTGGACGTGCCAGATGTGCAATCCTTTTGTCAGGCCTTGGTCAGAATCAGGCCTGTGTATAAATCTGTTGCTCCACCTTGGAGCCTTTTACCTTGTTCTTAAAGTTTTGCAACAGGCTCAGTTTGAGCCAATGCATTCTATAGATATTAAGTTGTTATCTTGGAAGGTTTTGTTTCTCACTGCTATCTCTTCTGATCGGAGAGTTTCGGAACTCTCAGCTTTGCATTGCGATTCGCCTTATCTCATATTTCATGCAGATAAGGCAGTTCTTCGTACCAAGTTTGGTTTTCTTCCTAAGGTTGTTTCGGATAGAAATATTAATCAGGAAATTGTTGTTCCTTCTCTCTGTCCTAATCCTTCTCATAAGGAATGTTTGTTGCACAATCTAGATGTTGTGTGGGCTCTTAAATTCTGTTTGCAGGCGACTAAGGACTTTCGCCAGTCTTCTGCATTGTTTTTATGGGAAACGCAAAGGCCAGAAAGCTACTGCTACTTCTCTTTCTCTCTGGTTGAGAAGTATTATTTGTTTGGCGTATGAGACTGCTGGACAGCAGCCTCCTGAGAGAATCACAGCTCATTCCACTAGGGCTGTTTCTTCTTCTTGGGCTTTCAAAAATGAGGCTTCTGTGGAACAGATTTGCAAGGCTGCAACTTGGTTCTTTCTGCATACTTTTTGCAAATTTTATAAATTTGATACTTTTGCCTCGGCTGAGGCTTCTTTTGGGAGAATGGTTCTTCAAGTTGTGGTGCCTTATTTAGGTTCCCTGTCTTGTCCCTCCCTAATCATCTGTGTCCTCTGGCTTAGGTATTGATTCCCAACAGTAATTGATGATTCAGTGGACTCACCATATCTTAGGAAAGAAAACAAAATGTATGCTTACCTGATAAATTTCTTTCCAGACATGGTGAGTCCACGGCAACGCCCTTTATTTCTAAGACAGGTTTTTTTTTGTCTAAACTTCAGGCACCTGTACACCTTGTGTTATTCCTTTTCTCTGTTTTCTTTTGGTCGAATGACTGGGGATTGTGGGAAGAGGAATGATACTTAACAGCTTTGCTGTGGTACTCTTTGCCTCCTCCTGCTGGCCAGTAGTGAGATTCCAAACAGTAATTGGAGCTGGAGCTGCTGTCAAGATTAAAAGGTATTTTTTTTTTTTCCACAAGAGTGAAATGTAAAATTTGATGAATTAAAGTGCCCCTGTTTTTTTTTATCAAATTTTTTAAAAACGGGCACTTTAGCATCAAAATTGACAAAATACAAGGGAACCATTAGGAATTAACCTGAGATGGGACATAGATCTTTATCAGGGTCCATAGCATACCCTAAATAATTTGTCCTCATTCACTGCTATAATGTTTTTAATGTCCCGGATGTTATTATTGATCTACATAAATTGTATCATTATTCTGCAATTCTGAATCCCCCAGTACATATAAGCTAATGTCTGAGTCTCCCAAATTCTGATTTATGATTTCCACTAAGGTATATATATCTCTGCATTCCTTTTAGCGCTTTTACTTTTTGGGTTTCATGATATTCGTTACATATACATGCTAATTTTGAAATATCCAGTGATCAATTCAAGCTGTAGAAATCAGACAGATATGCATTAATATGAGCTCTATACAAACATATTGAAACTGAGGCTCCCAGTGACCCCATGAGAATAGGTGGATGCCGTGGAAACAGACAACAAAATTATGCTCGGTTTCATTTTACACATCTAGCTTTATGTATAATAATTTTTCTGTTCTTGTCCTAAAGCTCATTATATCTATATATGGAGCATTCTAAAATATTCTGAACAGTCAGATATTTCTTCTTTGTTACCCATGTCTTGTTTTTAACTTTGTTGCAAATTTGTCTCTGTTTTGTTTCCCTTGAGTGTTAACCTACGACACACAGTGTGGTGGAGGCTGGTTCCTGTGTTCTAATATGATTGGCTGGAATACGTCAGAGGGCGTACCTTTTCTGCTTTTATAGGCTTCTCTGAACCGGCATTCACCACACTGTCTTTGGGAAAGGGGCATAAAAACGTGAAACATGTCCGATGACGTACATTAAGTTCAACTATCTCACTCTCCTCTGTGTATGTCCACAAACTTGTAAGTTTTTACTTTGTTACTAATACTGTACATTTTTGAAGTTTTTAACTTTTACTAGTGTGGTTCTGGGTTGTTGCCTTTGCTTTTTCACTCGCCTTGGATATCTTTTGTTTTGTATTGTTTTGCAAATCCGCTCCTCTCTGAGTGTTTGGCGTATTTGCAGCTGGAGGAACACTAACTGTTTTACCAATTGCGAGTGAGTTTGAAGCAAGCGTTCATTTTCAAACCTCATTGCTGTTTGTTTCCACCTCTATTGGAAGTCAATTTAATAAGTAAACTTTAGGTTTCATATCCAGTATTGCTCTTCTCTGGTTGCTCTCAGTAAAGTGCTGTTTCGTTTATAATTTAAATGCATGTTTGTAGTGGTAAATTTTAGATCCCGCTGAATTTTCCAGTAGTTTTTGTTAAATGGACATAAAACCCCCCAAAAATTCTTTCATTAATCAGACAGAGCATTTTTTTTAAACAACTTTCCAGTTTACTTCTATTTTTCAATTTGTTTAATTCTCTTGGTATCCTTTCTTGAAGGAGAAACAATGCACTACTGGGAACTAGCTGAACACATTGGGTGAGCTGACAAGAGACAGAAGTACAGCCACCAATTAGAAACTTGCTCCCAGTATTACATTGCTGCGTCTGAGCCTACCTAGGTATGCTTTTATAGAAATGATAGTAACAACGCTAATTATTAAACAAATGTTTTGGGTTTCATAGTTCTTCTCATTTTAGTCTACTCTTCCTAGAATGTTACAAATTGTTATATATCCCTGCAAAAGTATACATTTTCCTTGAAGCACACTATCAGTATTACTTACTAATATTATAAATAAAACAAACCCAAGCACTGAGCCATGACATACATCACTAGTAAGTAACTTCCCCCTTTGAATACATTCCATTAATTTAAAACTGTATGGTGTCTATCCTTAAGCCAGTATTCTATTCTATGTACTTAGGTATTCTTCAGTCTAGCCTAAGCAATTGCAGTTTATGAAATAGGTACTCACAGCGCTCAGACCTCAGCTCTGCCCTGTTGCGCTCTTCAGCATCATCACACATTGAGAGAGATGGTCACGTGACCGGAGCTAGGAGACCGCCTCCGTCAAAGAGGCAATGTATCCAAACAGTAACAAATAGTCTCTGCACTCAGAAATGATCCATCTCCATAGCCAGTAAGTATAAAACAACAAAGTTTATTCGGACATCTTAAAAGCATAGGATCCAATAAAACGTGATAGTGGTAACAATGATAAGTGAACAGCTATGCTTTAAGTGTTTACTTATCATTGCTACCACTATCATGTTTTATTGGATCCTATACTTTTAAGACGTCCGAATGAACTTCATGATTTTATACTTACTGGCTATGGAGATGGATAATTTCTGAGAGTGGAGTCTTATTTGTTACAGTTTATGAATTACTTTGTGTGAGACTGTCAAGTAGTGTTCTAAAATCTAGGCAACCTGCATCTACTGCCCCACCCTGGTCTTTCACCTTAGTTGTGTAGTTAAATCAACTAGATTAATATTACTCGACTTTAAAGGGACACTGAACCCAAATTTTTTCTTTTGTAATTCAGAAAGAGCATGCAATTTTAAGCAAATTTCTAATTTACTCCTATTATCAATTTTTCTTCAATCTCTTGCTATCTTTATTTGAAAAAGAAGGCATCTAAGCTTTTCTTGGTTTCAGTACTCTGGATAGCACTTTTTTTTATTGGTGGATGAATTTATCCACCAATCAGCAAGGACAACCCAGGTTGTTCACCAAAAATGGGCCGGCATCTAAACTTACATTCGTGCATTTCAAATAAAGATACCAAGAGAATGAAGAAAATTTGATAATAGGAGTAAATTAGAAAGTTGCTTAAAATTTCATGCTCAATCTGAATCACGAAAGAAAAAATTTGGGTACAATGTCCCTTTAAGTAGTAAGACCATTCTGTTTTTGATCATGTAAGTTCTTTGCCTTTATGTAAAAATAGTTTTCACTAATTTCCCACTTCCCAAGTCAAATTTACACCTCTTGGATTCTGGAATATTTGCATCTTTAAAATAGGACAGTCTGGAGAGTGGATAGGACAACAATATCTTATGTCATAAAGGCAATATTTACATGTCATAATACAGCTTGTACATGTATGCTAATGGTAGTTTTATATAATGTTTAATAATTTTATATACATAGTAGCCTCAGAAAGATAGTTAAGTAGTGTAATCAGAATGGTAATATTAGTTTTTTTTGCATTTTAGAACACAAAAAACGGATACAGGCAGATAAGATCATGAATTAAAGGCAGGGAAAAATAAGTAATTTTTTTTTTTTTTTTTTTTTTTTTAAATATGAATTATTTACTGCTCCCACAAGCATGCGAAATCCACTCAACTAGTGCTCTTTGCTAGTGTTGGGTAGCGCTTGTATTACAAGGAAATGTATTTCGCTTGTGTGCTAACCTGACGCGCACAAAGAGCAGAATTAAGAATATCACAACCGTGTTAACGTACCCCCGTATACTTCAATGGAGAGAGAAAATTGGAAAAAATCCTAACGCCCATACTCACTCGCTAACTCGAATAATCATAAGCGCCCTACTCTATTAACCCCTAACCCGCCACATAGCTCACCGCAAAGTCCCCACTACACTATTTACCCCTAACCTGCCACACCCCCACATCGCAAAGTACCCACTACACTATTAACACTTAAACCGCCGCACCCTCATATCGCAAACTACCCCACTACACTATTAACCCCTAAACCGCCACATCACCCACCACAAAATACTCAGTAACATCTAAACTCCCTATCCAGCTAACCCCCTAACCTAACGCCCACTAAGTTACCCCCCCAAAAAACGGTTATCTGGAAAACAAAAAAACTAGCCTTACCTGAAAGAAACCCAAACCTAACCTTAACTGAAAAAAAGCCCCCAACATTATTACATGAAAGAAAAAAAAAAGCTACCATTATGGAAAATCATTAAAGGGACACAAAACCCATTTTTTTTCTTTCTTGACTTTTAGCCACTAATCAGCAGGCACTACCCAGGTGCTGGACAAAAATTGGCCAGCTCCTATGCTTACATTCCTGCTTTTTCAAATAAAGATAGCAAGAAAGCGAAGAAAAAATTATAATAGGAGTAAATTAAAACGTTGCTTAAAATTAAAATTACATGCTCTATCTTAATCATAAAAGAAAAAAATGGGTGTTGTGTCCCTTTTTAAAGAAAAAAAACAGCTACTTGAATAAATAAATAAATAAAAAAAATCAAACATCACAAAATAAAAAAAACTATTGCTATAGTTTAGTGTTAGTATAGGTTTTTTATTTTGGGGTGTTTTTTTTTTTTTTTTTTTAAGTGGGGCTTTAGTTTTAGAATAGGTACTACTGTTTTGTTTTTTTGTAATGGTAGTTTTTTTTTTCTTTTTTTCAAGGTAGGTTATTTTTTTCAGGTACTGTTTTGGGTTAACTTGGGGGTGTTAACTTAGGGGGAATTTTGCAGTGGGGTTGTGGCAGTTTAGGGGTTTATAGCTTAAAGGGGTAGTTTGCAATGGGGGGTGTGGCAGTGTAGGGGTTAATAGAGTAGTGGGGTAGTTTGAGATGGGGGTTTGTGACGGTTTAGTGGTTAATAGTGTAGAGTGGTAGTTTGAGATGGGGGTTGTGGCAGTTTACGGGTTAATAGTGTTGGGGGTAGTTTGCAGTGGGGTTGTGGTGATTTATGGGTTAATAGTGTAGAGGGGTAATTTACGATGGGGATTGTGGCTGTGATTAAAAGAGTAGTTTACTGCACCATTTCCTCCGGTAAAAGTTTGAGCATTAAATGCAATTGCATTCAAGTGATCACAATTACTTTCAACTTGTAATACGAGTGGACATTGGCGCTCAATGTGGAGAGTGTAATTTACCATGAGTCTGCGCAAACAAATTTTCGGTAATTTAAACCGTGCTACCCTTGTAATATGGATTTAAGTCTAAAGAACACCCCAATCTTGAGATCGCGTTTTACGCTTCTGGCGGTACTGATGGTGCTTCACTAGTAATTCGGCCCCAAGTCTTTGTAAAAAAAATATACAACAAACCTCACAAAATCTAGTGTATTTAGTGATTTGAATAACACACATATTCTGAAATTAAATGCTCCCATAAACTGTATAGAAAAACTGTATTCTATTATATTACATCTTTAAATACTGTGGGTGGGGATTTTAATGTTTGTGAATTTAATAAAGTAAGTTGGTTTTTTTTTTAACCATTAAGCATTATAGTTTTTTTAATTTAAACTCTGTGTTTGTGCATGTGTGATGTGATGTGTAGTATTTGCATAGCATTTGTGTCTGTGGGGTTAGTGTGTGCCCTTGTGTTATCTAACTTCCATATGTGATCTATTCATGCAATAGGTTTATACTGCCATCTAGGTTGATTACCCACCATACAGACCAATATTTAGGACTACAATTCCCACAAACATCTGCCAACTTGCTACAGATTATATCTTATTTTTTTCTTCATGTGTCTGCTTCTGCTAAGCATGGCTGAAATTTATCAAAATATGCAACAAATAATTTATGTCTTATCAATACGCTGTTTTTGGTTTTTTTAACCAGTAAACAAAATAGGAGCAAACTAACATTTTTTCAACTCTTAATTACTCCAACACATTTCCAGTGGCTGAGGGTGTCCTCAATGCTGCCAAATGTCAGTTTTGTTTATGCAATCAAAACAGTCTTCTAAACAGCAAGTTTTAACATTGAACAGTCCTGCAAAAAAAAAAAGAAAAAAAAAAAATATAAATAAAAAAAAAAAAAATAATAAAAAAATAATTATATATATATATATATATATATATATATATATATATATATATATATATATATATATATATATATATATATATATATATATATATATCCCTCAGTTTACGCCGGGGTTCCAGAAGGAATGGTTGTAAATAGAAACCGTTGTAAATTGAAACCCAGTTTATAATGTATGTAAATGGGAAGTGAAGGAGTTAGGTTCCAGGCCCCTCTGAAAATTGTCATAAGAAACACCTAATACATTATTTTTAAAGCTTTGAAATGTAGACTTTAAATGCTAAACAGCATTATAAACTTAATAAAATAATCACACAACACAGAATATATTATTAAACTAAGTTAAATTAACAAAAACATTTGCCGAACAGCATTATAAACCTAATAAAATGACACAACACAGACTTTATTTGCATTTTTCTGCAAACAGTTCTTTCTATGCATTCCAATCTGGACTGATTTATAGACAGGAAGATCTTGATCCTTTAAAATCTGCTCGATAGCTCAGGTCTGGTTAAACTGATTCATTTCAGCTTGCTTGGCTTGCATATCTTTGCTGCAACACAAGCGGACAGCTCCACCTACTGGCTATTTTAATCAATGCATTGCTTCTCACATGACTGAAAAAAAGGTTGTTATTCTGAAACGGCGCAATTTGAATCGTTGTAAACCGAGGGCCACCTGTATGTGTGTGTATGTATGTGTGTGTATGTGTGTATGTATGTATGTGTATATATATATATATATATATATATATATATATATATATGTATGTGTGTATAAATAAAAGCAGTCCCAGAGCTCAAAAGTCCTCAGAAATGCAGCGATTTACACATTAGCTGTGTATGAATGAACCTGTTTCCTGTCAATCCAGATATTCTTTGCTATATGAAGTAACCAAGAAATGTGACTATATTAGTGTTATGTCCAGCTACTCAATCCTTTCCATTGTTTTTCAGCACCAAAAAACATTATAGAATTGCAGATTAAAGGCCTTGTACATAATGAGACAGTCTTGCTGAAGCCTATCACAAACCAATTTGTCAATACTTTTACAGATACATTACAGATTTGTGAACCATTTCTTCTTTTATCCAATTTGACGGCTAAAGGCACATGAAAAAATGTCAAATTAAAGGGACAGTCAAGTCATGTAATTTTAAGCAACTTTCCAATTTACTTTTATCACCAATTTTGCTTTGTTCTTTTGGTATTCTTAGTTGAAAGCTAAACCTAGGTAGGCTCATATGCTAATTTCTTAGTCCTTGAAAGCCGCCTCTAACCTGAATGCATTTTGACAGCTTTTCACCACTAGAGGGCGTTAGTTAATGTGTGCATATAGATAGCATTGAGCTCACGCATGTGAAGTTACCTAAGGGTCAGCACTGATTGGCTAAAATGCATGTCTGTCAAATGAACTGAAATAAGGGGGCAGTTTGCAGAGACTTAGATACAAGGTAATCGGAGGTAAAAAGTGCATTTATATAACTGTGTGTGTTGGTTATGCAAAACTGGGAAATGAGTAATAAAGGGATTATCTTTTTAAACAACAAAAATTCTGGTGTTGACTGTTGCTTTAACATTTTTCAACGTACTACTGTGTATTTCAACCACTCTTGAACTTTGCACTTTTTTTTAAAACACCATTTGTTTTGGCAATCATGTTGACAGGAGCAAGATCTTTCTTGTTTGTTGGGGCCTTGTGATCAAAAACACACCAGCATGAAGAGAAATTTTGCTAAATTTTTTGTGGCTTTTTTAACATTATATTGCAATGTGTGTGTCTACATCACATCCAGATCTCTGCATAGTGAGGTAAACAGCTCTCAATCTAAAATGTGTCTGTCTAAAAATGTTTTGATGGACCTCACAGTTTTGACGGGACATCTTAGATCATCTTGGCAGAATGGAGAGCTTTAGATTAGGTATCTTTTGAACAGGAAGTCCAAAAATTGTATTTACAAAGACCCTATTTTCTAAATTAAAGGGACACAAACCCAAACAATTTCTTTCATGATTTAATTAAAGAATACAATTTTAAACAACATTCCAGATTACTTCTATCATCTAATTTGCTTCATTCTTTTGATATCCTTTGTTGAAGAAATAGCAATGCACATGGTGAGCCAATCACGAGGCATCTATGTGCAGCAACCAATCAGCAGCTACTAAGCCTATCTAGATATGCTTTTCAGCAAAGTATATCAAGAGAATAAAGCAAAATATATAATAGAAATACATTAGAAAGTTGTTTAAAATTACATGCTCTTTCTAAATCATGAAAGAAAAAAATTGGGTTTCATGTCCCTTTAATTGCCTTGTGTGGCATTCTTGTGACGGTAATAGAAATTTCATAAGGTAGTAAAATTCATGATATTCCTTTAAAAAAAAAAAAAAAAAAAAAAGTTACAGAAGACTTTTTAAAAAGAGGGATTGTGTTTTTTTTATGGTTTTTAACTTTTTTTTTTTTTTGCAGTTGCATTATTCTACAAAGTAAAACCCCATTTCTCCAACATAGGTGTGTCCGGTCCACGGCGTCATCCTTACTTGTGGGATATTCTCTTACCCAACAGGAAATGGCAAAGAGCCCAGCAAAGCTGGTCACATGATCCCTCCTAGGCTCCGCCTTCCCCAGTCATTCTCTTTGCCGTTGCACAGGCAACATCTCCACGGAGATGGCTCAGAGTTTTTTGGTGTTTAAATGTAGTTTTTATTCTTCTATCAAGAGTTTGTTATTTTAAAATAGTGCTGGTATGTACTATTTACTCTGAAACAGAAAAGAGATGAAGATTTCTGTTTGTAAGAGGAAAATGATTTTAGCAACCGTTACTAAAATCGATGGCTGTTTCCACACCGGACTGTTGAGAGGAATTAACTTCAGTTGGGGGAAACAGTGAGCAGACTTTGGCTGCTTGAGGTATGACACATTTCTAACAAGACTTGGTAATGCTGGAAGCTGTCATTTTCCCTATGGGATCCGGTAAGCCATTTTCTTAATTTTCAATATAAGAATAAAAGGGCTTTACAAGGGCTTTAAAGACTGGTAGACATTTTTCTGGGCCAAAACGATTACTTTATAAGCATATTTAATGGTTTATAACTTTGGAGAGTTATTTTAATCTTGGGAATTTTATTAAAAAAAACGGCAGGCACTGTATTGGACACCTTTTTCACTGGGGGCCTTTTCTAGTCATAGGCAGAGCCTCATTTTCGCGCCACTAATGCGCAGTTGTTTTTGAGAAGAAAGGCATGCAGATGCATGTGTGAGGAGCTCAGATCCACTGAAAAAGCTTATTGAAGGCGTCATTTGGTATCGTATTCCCCTCTGGGCTTGGTTGGGTCTCAGCAAAGCAGATACCAGGGACTGTATAGGGGTTAAATGTAAAAACGGCTCCGGTTCCGTTATTTTAAGAGCTAAAGCTTTCAAATTTGGTGTGCAATACTTTTAAGGCTTTATGACACTGTGGTGAAATTTTGGTGAATTTTGAACATTTCCTTCATACTTTTGCGTATATTCAGTAATAAAGTGTGTTCAGTTTAAAATTTAAAGAGACAGTAACGGTTTTATTTTAAAACGTTTTTTGTGCTTTGTTATCAAGTTTATGCCTATTAACATGTCTGAACTATCAGATAGACGATGTTCTGTATGTTCGGAAGCCAAGGTTCCTCTCCATTTAAATACATGTGATGAATGTGACAAACAAAGTAGGGACAATGATGCCACTGATAATAATGTTGCCCAAAATGATTCCTTAAGTGAGGGGAGTAAGCATGGTACTGCATCATCTCCTTCTATGTCTACACCAGTCTTGCCCACTCAGGAGGTCCCTAGTGAATCTAGTGCGCCAATCCTCCTTACTATGCAACAATTAACGGCTGTAATGGATAATTCTATTAAAAACATTTTAGCCAAAATGCCCACTTATCAGCTAAAGCGCGACTGCTCTGTTTTAGATACTGTAGAGCATGAGGACGCTGATGATAATGGTTCTGACATGCCCTTACACCAGTCTGAAGGGGCTAGGGAGGTTTTGTCTGAGGGAGAAATTTCAGATTCAGGAAAAATTTCTCAACAAGCTGAACCTGACGTTATTACATTTAAATTTAAATTGGAACATCTCCGCGCTCTGCTTAAGGAGGTGTTATCTACTCTGGATGATTGTGACAATTTGGTCATTCCAGAGAAATTATGTAAGATGGACAGGTTCCTAGAGGTCCCGGTGCCCCCCGAAGCTTTTCCTATACCCAAGCGGGTGGCGGACATTGTAAATAAAGAATGGGAAAGGCCCGGCATACCTTTTGTCCCTCCCCCTATATTTAAGAAATTATTTCCTATGGTTGACCCCAGGAAGGACTTATGGCAGACAGTCCCCAAGGTCGAGGGGGCGGTTTCTACTCTAAACAAACGCACCACTATCCCTATAGAAGATAGTTGTGCTTTCAAAGATCCTATGGATAAAAAATTAGAGGGTTTGCTTAAAAAGATGTTTGTTCAGCAAGGTTACCTTCTACAACCAATTTCATGCATTGTTCCTGTCACTACAGCAGCGTGTTTCTGGTTCGAAGAACTAGAAAAGTCGCTCAATAAACAATCTTCTTATGAGGAGGTTATGGACAGAGTTCAAGCACTTAAATTGGCTAACTCTTTTACCTTAGACGCCACTTTGCAATTAGCTAGATTAGCGGCGAAAAATTCAGGTTTTGCTATTGTGGCGCGCAGAGCGCTTTGGCTAAAGTCTTGGTCAGCGGATGTGTCCTCCAAGAACAAATTGCTTAACATCCCTTTCAAGGGGAAAACGCTGTTTGGCCCTGACTTGAAAGAGATTATTTAAGACATCACTGGGGGAAAGGGCCACGCCCTTCCTCAGGATAGGTCTTTTAAGGCTAAAAATAAAACAAATTTTCGTCCCTTTCGCAGAAACGGACCAGCCTCAAATTCTACATCCTCTAAGCAAGAGGGTAATTCTTCTCAAACCAAGCCAGCCTGGAGACCGATGCAAGGCTGGAACAAAGGTAAGCAGGCCAAGAAGCCCGCTACCGCTACCAAGACAGCATGAGATGCTGGCCCCCGATCCGGGACCGGATCTGGTGGGGGGCAGACTCTCTCTCTTCGCTCAGGCTTGGGCAAGAGATGTTCAGGATCCTTGGGCGCTAGAAATAGTTTCTCAAGGTTATCTCCTGGAATTCAAGGAACTACCCCCAAGGGGAAGGTTCCACAGGTCTCAATTGTCTTCAGACCAAATAAAAAGACAGGCATTCTTACATTGTGTAGAAGACCTGTTAAAAATGGGAGTGATTCATCCTGTTCCATTAGGAGAACAAGGGATGGGGTTTTACTCCAATCTGTTCATAGTTCCCAAAAAAGAGGGAACATTCAGGCCAATTTTGGATCTCAAGATCCTAAACAAATTTCTCAAGGTCCCATCGTTCAAGATGGAAACCATTCGGACAATTCTTCCTACCATCCAGGGAGGTCAATTCATGACCACGGTGGATTTAAAGGATGCGTATCTACATATTCCTATCCACAAGGAACATCATCGGTTCCTAAGATTCGCCTTTCTGGACAAGCATTACCAGTTTGTGGCACTTCCATTCGGACTAGCCACTGCTCCAAGAATTTTCACAAAGGTACTAGGGTCCCTTCTAGCGGTGCTAAGGCCAAGGGGCATTGCAGTAGTACCCTACTTGGACGACATACTGATTCAAGCGTCGTCTCTACCACAAGCAAAGGCTCATACGGACATTGTCCTAGCCTTTCTCAGATCTCACGGGTGGAAAGTGAACGTAGAAAAAAGTTCTCTATTCCCGTCAACAAGAGTTCCCTTCTTGGGAACAATAATAGACTCCTTGGAAATGAAGATTTTTCTGACAGAAGCCAGAAAATCAAAACTTCTAAGCTCTTGTCAAGTACTTCATTCTGTTCTTCTTCCTTCCATAGCGCAGTGCATGGAAGTAATAGGTTTGATGGTTGCGGCAATGGACATAGTTCCTTTTGCGCGAATTCATCTAAGACCATTACAACTGTGCATGCTCAGACAGTGGAATGGGGATTATACAGATTTGTCCCCGACGATCCAAGTAGATCAGAGGACCAGAGATTCACTCCGTTGGTGGCTGACCCTGGACAACCTGTCCCAAGGGATGAGCTTCAGAAGACCAGAGTGGGTCATTGTAACGACCGACGCCAGCCTGGTGGGCTGGGGCGCGGTCTGGAAACACCTGAAGGCTCAGGGTCTATGGTCTCGGGAAGAATCTCTTCTCCCGATAAACATTCTGGAACTGAGAGCGATATTCAATGCTCTCAAGGCTTGGCCTCAACTAGCAAAGGCCAAATTCATAAGGTTTCAATCAGACAACATGACGACTGTTGCATATATCAACCATCAGGGGGGAACAAGGAGTTCCCTGGCGATGGAAGAAGTGACCAAAGTAATTCAATGGGCGGAGCTTCACTCCTGCCACTTGTCTGCAATCCACATCCCAGGAGTGGAAAATTGGGAAGCGGATTTTCTGAGTCGTCAGACATTTCATCCGGGGGAGTGGGAACTCCATCCGGAAATCTTTGCCCAAATAACTCAATTATGGGGCATTCCAGACATGGATCTGATGGCGTCTCGTCAGAACTTCTAGGTTCCTTGCTACGGGTCCAGATCCAGGGATCCCAAGGCGACTCTAGTAGATGCACTAGTAGCGCCCTGGACCTTCAACCTAGCTTATGTGTTCCCACCGTTTCCTCTCATTCCCAGGCTGGTAGCCAGGATCAACCAAGAGAGGGCTTCAGTGATCTTGATAGCTCCTGCGTGGCCACGCAGAACTTGGTATGCAGACCTGGTGAATATGTCATCGGCTCCACCATGGAAGCTACCTTTGAGACGGGACCTTCTTGTTCAAGGTCCGTTCGAACATCCGAATCTGGCATCACTCCAACTGACTGCTTGGAGATTGAACGCTTGATTTTTATCAAAGCGTGGGTTCTCAGATTCTGTCATTGATACTCTTATTCAGGCTAGAAAGCCTGTAACTAGGAAAATTTACCATAAAGTATGGAAGAAATATATCTGTTGGTGCGAATCGAAAGGATTCCCATGGAACAGGGTAAAAATTCCTAAGATTCTATCCTTTCTACAAGAGGGTTTGGAGAAAGGATTATCTGCAAGTTCTTTGAAGGGACAGATTTCTGCTTTATCTGTTTTACTTCACAAGAAGCTGGCGGCTGTGCCAGATGTTCAGGCTTTTGTTCAGGCTCTGGTTAGAATCAAGCCTGTTTACAAACCTTTGACTCCTCCTTGGAGTCTCAATTTGGTTCTTTCAGTTCTTCAAGGGGTTCCGTTTGAACCCTTACATTCCGTGGATATTAAGTTATTATCTTGGAAAGTTTTATTTTTGGTTGCAATTTCTTCTGCTAGAAGAGTTTCAGAGTTATCTGCTCTGCAGTGTTCTCCTCCTTATCTGGTGTTCCATGCAGATAAGGTGGTTTTGCGTACTAAACCTGGTTTTCTTCCGAAAGTTGTTTCTAATAAAAATATTAACCAGGAGATAGTTGTGCCTTCTTTGTGTCCGAATCCAGTTTCAAAGAAGGAACGTTTGTTGCACAATTTGGATGTAGTTCGTGCTCTAAAATTCTATTTATAGGCTACAAAGGATTTCAGACAAACATCTTCCTTGTTTGTTGTTTATTCTGGTAAAAGGAGAGGTCAAAAAGCAACTTCTACCTCTCTCTCTTTTTGGCTTAAAAGCATCATCAGATTGGCTTATGAGACTGCCGGACGGCAGCCTCCTGAAAGAATCACAGCTCATTCCACTAGGGCTGTGGCTTCCTCATGGGCCTTCAAGAACGAGGCTTCTGTTGATCAGATATGTAAGGCAGCGACTTGGTCTTCACTGCACACTTTTACCAAATTTTACAAATTTGATACTTTTGCTTCTTCTGAGGCTATTTTTGGGAGAAAGGTTTTGCAAGCCGTGGTGCCTTCCATCTAGGTGACCTGATTTGCTCCCTCCCATCATCCGTGTCCTAAAGCTTTGGTATTGGTTCCCACAAGTAAGGATGACGCCGTGGACCGGACACACCTATGTTGGAGAAAACAGAATTTATGTTTACGGTGTGTCCGGTCCACGGCCCGCCCTGGTTTTTTAATCAGGTCTGATGATTTAATTTCTCTAACTACAGTCACCACGGTATCATATGATTTCTCCTATGCAAATATTCCTCCTTTACGTCGGTCGAATGACTGGGGAAGGCGGAGCCTAGGAGGGATCATGTGACCAGCTTTGCTGGGCTCTTTGCCATTTCCTGTTGGGGAAGAGAATATCCCACAAGTAAGGATGACGCCGTGGACCGGACACACCGTTGGAGAAAGTAATTTATCAGGTAAACATAAATTCTGTTTTCATACGGTGAGAATGTATACGTTTGCCGTAGTTCAGCTGCTCTATTGTTTAATTGGAGCCAAACTCATAACCTTGTGCTTTAACAATTTATAGTATATGAATTTTTAAAATCCTGATATTGGAGATGGTATAAGTTATGGCCACTTTCTTCTGCAGGCTATCTATTTCCTGCACAGTTCTTGTTTGTATTTATTTATTTGTAGAGCGCCAACAGATTCCGCAGCGCTATAAACATGGGTGGTATACAAGGAAACATTTATAGGGATCAAACGGGTAGAGGGCCCTGACAAGAGTCACACTGTTGTCGTCTGCTCTTAAGAAGGTGATCTTCAAACAGCTGGGCTCTTAGGCTTACATGCTAAGGGGGTTCATAGGGATAGCAATGGAGGAGAAGAACTGAAATAAAGAAAGGTTAGTGTAGGTTGTATGCATCCCTGAACAGTAGAGCGCTTGTAGCTTTCAAAAGTAGGGGAGAGTCTTGTGGAGCGAGGCAGATAGTTCCACATGATGGGAGCCAGTCTGGAGAAGACCTGTAAACAGGAGTATGAGGAGGTAACAAGAGAGGAGGAGGGTAGGAGGTCATGAGCAGAGTGAAGGGAACGGCATGGAGAGTATCTGGAGACAAGGTCTGAGATATAGTGGTGAGCAGTGCATTTGAGGGCTTTGTATGTCAGAGTGAGGATTTTGTGTTTAATCCTGGAGGCAAGAGGAAGCCAGTGAAGGGATTGGCAGAGAGGTGCAGCAGATGAAGAGCTACTTGTAAGAAAGATGATCCTGGCAGAGGCATTCATTATGGATTGTAATGGAGCTAGACGGCAGCTGGGGAGACCAGAGAGGACAGAGTTGCAGTAATCGAGGCAGGAAAGGATGAGAGAGTGGATTAAAATCTTAGTTGTGTCTTGTGTAAGGAAATGTCTAATTTTAGAGATGTTTTTAAAGTGAAAGCGGCAGGGTTTAGCCAAGGACTTAATGTGAGGAGTGAAAGAATGATCTGAGTCAAGTGCGATCCCAAGACATCAGGCATGCGGTGTAGGGGTAATGATGGAGTTGTCAACAGTTATAAAGAGATTGGGGGGTGGAGATTTTGGAAGAAGGGGGGGAAATAAGGAGCTCAGTTTTGGAGAGATTTAGCTTGAGGTAGTGAGAGGACATCCAGGAAGAGATGTGAGAAAGACCTGTTAGTGACACGGGTTAGCAAGGAAGGAATGATATTGGAACTCGTAGGACTTTATTAGGGAACTGAATGATGTGTAGATTGAGAAGAAAAGGGGGCCGAGGACACAGCCTTGTGGTACCCCAACAGAAAGTGGTGACAGGGTAGAGGAGGCCCCAGTGAAGGCTACACTAAAGGTACGGTTTGACAGGTAGGAAGAACCACTAGAGTGCTGTGTCACAAATGCCGAAGGATTGGAGGGTTTGGAGCAAAAGTGGGTGGTCAACAGTATCAAAGGCTGTGGACAGATCAAGGAGGATAAGCAGAGAGAAGTGACCTTTTGATTTTGCTGTAAGGTGGTCGTTGGTAACCATAAAGATTGCTTTCTCTGTGGAGTTATGGGGACAAAATCCAGATTGCAGTGGGTCAAGGAGGGAGTTTAATGTAAGGAAATGGGATAGGCGTGCATATACAAGCTTTTTGAGAAGCTTTGAGGCAAGAGAGGGTAGGGAAATAGGGCGGTAGTTACATGGGGAGGTTGGATAAAGAGCAGGTTTTTTGAGGGTAGGTGTGACCAGTGCATGTTTCAGAGATGAGGGAAATATACTGGTGCTGAGTGAGAGGTTGAAAATGTGTGTGAGTATAGGGGTAAGGGTAGAAGAGAGGGAGGGGAGTAGCTGTGAGGGGATAGGGTCAAGGGGACAGGTAGTGAGGTGAGAGCGCAGTATAAGTGCAAAAACTTCTTCCTCAGAGAAAGAGCTAAATTTATAGCAATGTGGATTGTGGTTGAATGCGAGCACTTGAGGGGGTGAGAGAATGGAATTCTGTTGAGAGCTGATTTTTTTTCTTCTACTAGATATGACGAGTCCACGGATTTCATCCTTGTGGGATTTATCCTCCTGCTAACAGGAAGTGGCAAAGAGCACCACAGCAGAGCTGTATATATAGCTCCTCCCTTCCCTCCACCTCCAGTCATTCTCTTTGCCTGTGTTAGTAATAGGAAGAGGTAAAGTGAGGTGTTAGTTTAGTTTCTTCAATCAAGAAGTTTTTTATTTTAAAAAGGTGCCAGTGAGTACTATTTTTCTCAGGGGGAAATCGTCAGTCTATTGCTTCCCAAGAGGAGTGGAGACATCTTATTTTCTGCCCTGATGTTGATGATCTTAGCAAACATTATTTAAGATCCATGATGGTTCCCACAGCACAGCTGAAGGTAGTGTAAGAAAATCTTTAGTGTGGAGAATGGTGTCTTGCTATAAGCAGCATTGAGGTATGTTCAGTCTTTGTTTCTGGGGAGACTTGATGCATCAGAACAGGCTGACATTTTTCCCTATATGGGGAAGGGTAAGCAGTATGCACTATATGAAAGGAAATGGTGTACCTGGAATCCCTTTATATTATTTGCCAAAGTATGTTAACATAACTGAGGCTTATTTTGGGCTGGACGCTGGGAGTTGCGGTTTGCTTAAGGGCTGTTAACTTTATTACTGGCCTGAAGGAGTGTAATACAAGAGGGCACATGGCTTTATGTTTTTTATTACAAGGCGACATGTTGTTTTTACTTGCGACCCATGCGGGTCTTAGTCAGGATTAGAGTAACGCCCACAGTGGGCGGGCCTATTTTTGCTTAATCAGAGGCGCAGTATTTCCGGATCGCATAGCAAGCAGAGGCTGGGGCTCTGGTGGGCCTAAGTTGTCTCGACCTATCGAAGGGTTTTTCAAGCTTATCAGGCTACAGCAAGTGCATTCCGGAGGCAGCTAGGCGCCACAGCAGAGCTGTGGCGTGGTGCAGGGGCCAAATTTAGATAATAAATACATTTCTGTTATAATCGATATATACTGTTTTATTACATATATAAGCAAGTGGATGCAATACTAAGAGTATTTTGGGCACTTTAAAATAATATTTTCTGTTCCAAACACGTTTTTGCAGATATCAGAAAAATAGTTGCTCTTTTAAAATTTAAAGGCGCAGTACAGTTTTTTTTGCATTAATTTTTTCGCATACGATCTGAATTCAGAGCTCAATATTTTAAGCAAAGTACGACTATTATTAATATTGCTAGTCTGTTTAACATGTCTGACACTGAGGAGAAAATTCCTTGCTCTATGTGTTTAGATGCCACTGTGGAACCCCCTCTGGTTTTTTTATCCCTCGTGCACTGAGAGGGCCTTACAATGTAAAACACAAATTTTATGTAAAGAAAATGTGTCGAAGGATGACTCTGAGTCTGAGGAGAATCAGGGTATACCGCTATCTTCTCCCCAAGCGTCGCAACCTTAACGCCCACCCAAGCGACGCCTGGTTCTTCAACCGCGTCTAATTCATTTACTCTGCAGGATATGGCTGCAGTTATGTCAACTACCCTTAGAGGTATTATCTAAGTTGCCAATGTTACAGGGCAAACGCAGTAGGACAGAGGTCAATGTGAATGCTGAGTCCTCTGATGCTTTGTTAGCTATTTCCGATGTACCCTCACAGGGATCTGAATTGGGGTAACTTTCCGATTCGGGAAGTGTGTTACCTCAGACAGACTCGGACTCATGTCCTTTAGATTTAAGCTTGAACACCTCCGTCTGTTACTTCAGGAGGTTTTAGCGACTCTGGATGACTGTGACTCTATTGTGGTACCACCAGAAAAATTGTGTAAGATAGACAAATACTTAGAGGTACCTGCTTACACTGATTTTTTTCCGGTTCCTAAGAGAATTTCAGAGATTATTAAGAGGGAATGGGACAGACCGGGTATCCCGTTCTCACCCTCTCCTAATTTTAAGAAGATGTATCCCATATCTGACACTGTTCGGGACTCTTGGCAAACAGTCCCTAAGGTGGAAGGAGCTATATCTACCCTGGCTAAGCGTACAACTATTCCTATTGAGGACAGCTGTGCTTTTAAAGACCCTATGGATAAGAAATTGGAGGGTCTTCTAAAGAAATTGTTTATCAGGGTTTCCTCTTACAACCAACGGCCTGCATTGTACCAGTTACCACTGCGGCGGCTTTCTGGTTTGATGCCTTAGAAGAGTCTCTTAAGACTGAGACTCCTTTAGAGGTTATTTTAGATAGAATTAAGGCTCTTAAGCTGGCTAATTCTTTTATTACAGATGCCGCATTACAGATTGCCAAGTTGGCGGCTAAGAATGCCGGATTTGCTATTTTAGCGGGTAGAGTGTTATGGTTAAAATCTTGGTCTGCTGATGTGTCATCTAAATCAAAGCTTTTGGCTATTCCTTTCAAGGGGGAAACCCTATTCGGGCCTGACTTGAAAGAGATAATTTCTGACATTATGGGAGGTAAGGGTCATCTCCTACCTCAGGATAGAACTGCTAAACTGAGGGGTAAACAAAATAATTTCCGTTCCTTTCGGAACTTTAAAGGAGTCCCCTCTTCTTCTTCCTCCGCCAAGCAGGAAGGGAATTTTGCTCAGGCCAAGTCCGTCTGGAGACCCAACCAGACTTGGAACAAGGGTAAACAACCCAACAAGCCCGCTGCCGCTACCAAAACAGCATGAAGGGGCGGCCCCCGATCCGGGACCGGATCTAGTAGGGGGCAGACTTTCTATCTTTGCCCAGGCTTGGGTAAGAGATGTTCAGGATCCTTGGACACTGGAGATCGTGTCCCAAGGGTATCAGCTGGAATTCAAAAGTTCTCTCCCAAGGGGGAGGTTTCTTCTGTCACGATTGTCTGCAGACCAGACAACAAGAGAGGCGTTCTTAAGTTTTGTAAAAGACCTCTCTACTATGGGAGTAATTCGTCCCGTTCCAAGACTGGAACAGGGACAGGGGTTTTACTCAAATCTTTTCGTGGTCCCCCAAAAAAAGGGCACGTTTCGACCCATTTTAGATCTAAGTTTCTCAGAGTCCCATCCTTCAAAATGGAGACTATTCGAACAATTCTACCATTGATACAGGAGGGTCAATATATGACTACTGTGGATTTGAAGGATGCATACTTTCATATTCCTATCCACAAGGATCATCATCAGTTTCTAAGGTTTGCCTTCCTGGACAAACATTTTCAGTTCGTGGCTCTTCCCTTCGGGTTGGCCACAGCACACAGGATCTTCACAAAGGTTTTAGGGTCCCTTCTGGCAGTTCTCAGGCCGCAAGGTATTGCAGTGGCGCCTTATCTGGACGATATTCTGATCCAGGCGTCGTCTTACCATCTGACAAAGTCTCATACAGATATGGTTTTGTCCTGGGAACTCTAATAGATTCCGTATCCATGAAAATTTTCTTGACAGAGGTTAGAAAGTTAAAGATTCTGAATACATGCCTGAGCCCTTCAGTCCAATCCTCGGCCATCAGTGGCCCAGTGCATGGAGGTAATTGGATTGATGGTGGCGGCAATGGACATCATTCCGTTTGCTTGTTTTCATCTCAGACCACCACAGCTGAGCATGCTCAGACAGTGGAATGGAGATTATGCAAATTTGTCTCCTCAGATAGACCTGGATCAGGAGACGAGAGACTCTCTTCTTTGGTTGTCTCAGGATCATCTGTCCCAAGGGACGTGCTTCCGCAGACCCTCATGGGTGATAGTGACGACGGACACCAGCCTTCTAGGTTGGGGTGCGGTCTGCAATTCCCTGAAGGCTCAGGGGGTGTGGACTCAATCGGAGTCACTTCTTCCAATCAATATTCTGGAATTGAGAGCAATATTCAATGATCTTCAGGCGTGGCCTCAGTTGGCTTCGGACAAATTAATTTGCTTTCATTTGGACAACATCACGACTGTGGCTTACATCAATCATCAGGGAGGAACAAGGAGTTCCTTAGCGATGACAGAAGTATCCAAGATAATTCGGTGGGCGGAGGCCCACTCTTGTTATCTGTCAGCAATCTACATCCCAGGAGTGGACAACTGGGAAGCGGACTTTTTAAGCAGACAGACGTTTCATCCGGGGGAGTGGGAACTCCATCCGGAGGTCTTTGCCACTCTGATCCTCAGATGGGGCAGACCGGAGTTGGATCTGATGGCATCTCGTCAGAATGCCAAGCTTCCAAGATACGGATCCAGGTCAAGGGATCCTCAGGCCGAACTGATAAATGCCTTGGCAGAGCCTTGGTCGTTCAACCTAGCTTATGTGTTTCCACCGTTTGCTCTCCTGCCTCAGGTGATTGCTCGGATCAAACAGGAGAGGGCTTCAGTAATTCTAATCGCGCCTGCGTGGCCTCGCAGGACTTGGTATGCCGATCTAGTGGACATGTTCTCTCTGCCGCCGTGGAAACTTCCATTGAGGCAGGACCTTCTCATTCAGGGACCCTTCCAACACCCAAATCTAGTTTCTCTGCAACTGACTGCTTGGAGATTGAACGCTTGATTTTATCTAAGTGGGGGTTCTCTGATTCGGTCATTGATACTTTTATTCAGGCACGTAAGCCTGTCACTAGAAAGATCTATCATAAGATATGGCGTAAATATCTTTTTTGGTGTGAATCCAAGGGCTACTCATGGAGTAGAGTTAGGATTCCCAGGATTCTGTCTTTTCTCCAAGAAGGTTTGGAGAAAGGGTTATCAGCGAGTTCCTTAAAGGGACAAATCTCTGCTTTGTCAATTTTGCTACACAAACGTTTGGCAGATGTTCCAGACGTTCAGTCTTTTTGTCAGGCTTTAACCAGAATTAAACCTGTGTTTAGACCAATTGCTCCACCCTGGAGTTTGAATTTAGTTCTTAATGTTCTTCAAGGGGTTCCGTTTGAACCCATGCATTCCATAGATATTAAGTTGTTATCTTGGAAAGTTTTATTTTTGGTTGCTATTTCTTCTGCTCGGAGCTTTCATTATTACAATGTGCTTCGCCTTATCTTATCTTCCATTCTGATAAGGTGGTTTTACGTACCAAACCTGGTTTCCTTCCTAAGGTTGCTTCTAATAAGAATATTAATCAGGACATTGTTTTTCCTCCATTATGTCCTAACTCTTCTTCTAAGAAGGAGCGTATGTTGCATAACCTGAACGTGGTACGTGCCCTGAAGTTTTACTTGCAGGCGACTAAGGATTTCCGTCAATCATCTTCATTATTCATTGTTTTTTTCTGCAAAGCGTAGGGGTCAGAAAGCTACGGCTACCTCTTTCTTTTTGGCTGAAGAGTATCATCCGTCTGGCGTATGAGGCTGCTGGACGAATTACGGCTCATTCTACTAGGGCTGTGGCTTCCTCATAGGCATTTAAAAATGATGCTTCTGTTGAACAGATTTGCAAGGCTGCGACTTGGTCGTCTCTTCACACTTTTTCCAAATTTTACAAATTTGGTACTTTTGCTTCTTCTGATGCTGGTTTTGGGAGAAAGGTTCTTCAAGCAGTGGTGCCTTCCGTTTAGGTTCCTGTCTTGTCCCTCCCTTTCATCCGTGTCCTGTAGCTTTGGTATTGTATCCCACAATTAAGGATGAAATCCGTGGAGTCGTCATATCTTGTAAAAGAAAAGGAAATTTTATGCTTACCTGATAAATTTATTTATTCTACGATATGATGAGTCCACGGACCACCCTGTCATTTTTAAGATAGGTTTAGATTATATTATATATATTTTTTTTATAAACTTCAGTCACCTCTGCACCTTTGGCTTTTTCTTTCTCTTCCTAAATTCGGTCGAATGACTGGAGGTGGAGGGAAGGGAGGAGCTATATATACAGCTCTGCTGTGGTGCTCTTTGCCACTTCCTGTTAGCAGGAGGATAAATCCCACAAGTAAGGATGAAATCCGTGGACTCGTCATATCGTAGAAGAAATAAATTTATCAAGTGAGCATAAAATTCCTTTTTCTGATGGAGTCGATTTTGTTATTGAAGTGACTGGCAAAGTTTTGAGCAGACAGAGAAGTTGTATTAGGAGGTGGGGGTGGGCGGAGAAGAGTATTGAAAGTGGAGAACAGACGTTTTGGGTTTGAAGGAAAAGTAGAGATAAGAGTAGAGAAGTAATGCTGCTTATAGAGATTAAAGAGACAATCAACACCAGAATTGTTGTTGTTTAAAACGAAAGATAATCCCTTTATTACCTATTCCCCAGTTTTGCATAACCAACACTTTTGTAGAAATACACGTTTTACCTCTCTGATTACCTTGTATCTATGCTCTGCAAACTGCCCCCTTATTTCAGTTCTTTTGACAGACCTGCATTTTAGCCAATCAGTGCTCACTCCAGGGTAACTTTACGTGCATGAGTTATCTATATGAAACACATGAACTAATGTCCTCTAGTGGTCAAAATGCATTCAGATTAGAGGCAGTCTTCAAGGTCTAGGAAATTAGCATATGACCCTCTTGGTTTAGCTTTCAACTAAGAATACCAAGAGAACAAAGCAAAATTGGTGATAAAAGTAAATTGGAAAGTTGTTTAAAATTACATTTCCTATTTAAATCCTGAAAGTTTTTTTTTGGACTTGACTGTCCCTTTAAGAGCAGAATAGAAGGAGTTCAAAATGAACTTGTAATGAAGAAAACCAGATCTCCGAGATTTTCTCCAGTGCGCTCAGCAGTACGGGAACATCTGCGTAGGTACCGTGTCAGAGGAGTATGCCAGGGCTGAGGATGAGTGTGTGATTTCCGAGCTATGGTAAGAGGGGCCAGATTGTCAAGGGTGGATGTAAGGGTGGAATTATAGTGGCAGATAGATTGGTCAGGGCAGGAAAAGGAGGAGATGGATGAGAGAAGAGGTTTGAGGGAATTAGCAAGCTGTTGCTGATCTAATGACATAATGCTTCTGTGAAGTTTGGTGTGAGGAGTAGAAGGAGGGAGAGTTGTAGGGAGGGATGAGATGTTGCAAGTGAGGAGATGGTGGTCAGAAAGAGGAAAAGGGGAGTTTGTGAAGTATGAAATAGTGCATTAATGGCTAAAGATCAGGTCATGGGAGTGACCATCTTTGTGAGTGGGAGAGTCAGTCCATTGTGACAAACCTGAAAGAGGAAGTCAGTTGCAGAAGTTGTTTTGCAGAGGAGGCAGTGGGATTGTCAAGAGGGATGTTGAAGTCACCAAGAATGAGGGCAGGAGTGTCTGAGGAAAGGAAATAAGGTAGCCAAGTGATCTAGAAATTGAGTTGAGGAGCCAGGGGGTCGGTATATGACTGCAACACGTATAGAGAGGGGAGAGAATAAGCTAATCATGTGGGTTTCGAATGAGGAAAATATGAGGTAAGAGATGGGACGTATTTGTTGAAAGGTGCAACGAGAGGAAAATAAAATACATACACCACATCCTTGTCTATTACCAGACCTAGGAGTGTGGCTGAATTGGAGACCCTCATGTGACAGAGCAGCAGTGGATGCTGTGTCTAGGGAAGAGAGCCAGGTTTCTGTTATAGCCCGGAGGTCGAGGGAGCGGGAGATAAAGAGGTCATGTATAGAAGTGAGCTTGTTGCAAACAGAGTGAGAGTTCCAGAGTGCACAAGTGAAAGAGGTAGTTGCTTTAGATACAAGAGGAATGTGAATAAGGTTACCAGAGTTTTGTAGATCCAAATCTTGCAAAACTGAAGAAGCTTCATTCCTAATCAGTGGATATTAAATATATATTTTATATTATATATATATATATATTTACCTTGATGCAAGATTACCGTGTTTGCAGCAACTCTTTTCTCTTATTCAGTGTATATATATATATATATATATATATATATATGTGTGTGTGTGTGTGTGTGTATATATGTATGTATATATATATATATATATATATATATATATATATATATATATATATATATATTTTGACAGTATTATCAAAATTCATAAATCATCCTCTGCAAATGCCCGCTATACCCAACATGCCCTGGTGAAATGGCCTTATTATTAACAAATACAAAAACATATCAACTGAAAAAATGTTTTTGGAAGGTTATCTGTAAAAAAAAAAAAAAAAAAAAAAAAATACTTTATGGCTAAGGCCTTTTATCAGCAGAAGCAATTTGGGATTGTGATTACTTGAAAAGCATGCAGAGAATACCCACTCCTATTTTATAACATAATTTTTATCTTAAAATTTAAAGGGACAGTCAAGTAAAAAATAAAAGTTCATGATTTAAATAGGGCATGTAATTTTAAACAACTTTACAATTTACTTTTCTTTCTAATGACACGGTGAGTCCACGGATCATCTCTAATTTCTATTGGGAATATCATCCCTGGCCAGCAGGAGGAGGCAAAGAGCACCACAGCAAAGCTGTTAAATATCACCTCCCTTCCCTCCAACCCCAGTCATTCTCTTTGCCTACGTTAAAGCAAGGAGGTGGTAAAGTTTAGGTTTCTGGAAGAAGATTCTTCAATCAAGATTTTATTATTTTTCAGCAGTGCAAGTTTGTTCTGCTTTGTCCTGGGGTTTAGCCGTAGCCCATGTCAGTCTCTTCAGTAGAGCAGTGGTGACTTTTAAGCAATTGGGAACTTGTGGGGTATAATCCTCACTGCGCCTCCCAAATAGTTATTGCTGCCCTAACTTGAAAGCCTAAGTGAGATCATTCAGTCTTTTCCTTTTCCACAGGTCCATGTGAAAGAGGATGCCTCTCAAACCTAGTGAGCTGCCAGGCAGATTACATAGAGGTAAGTGCTAATTTTATTTTTCTAGGGACTATAAAGAAAAATATTGGCCCTTTAATAGTTATCTCTGTTAGGACATCAGATCATTAATCCTATTTTGAGTTAATAGGATAATGTGAGGCAGTTTGTGCAGGCACTGGAGACAAGAGGAGTTCAAGGACCATAAGCTCAGTTCGTTTTTTATTTTTTATTCTTCTGGTCAGGGTGTTTTTTACTTACTCCCGGCGGCTTTACCTTCAGAGTGAAGATTAATGCAGGCCGGGAGGTTCAGGTTGTTACGCCCACAATGGGCAGGTCTGTTTCTGAAGCCACAAAGAATTTGCATGCTTTTTTTCCTTCCTTTCTCATTTCTGGAGTGTCAGAAGTGACATACTTTGTTGCAGTTCTGCTTTTCTGTGTTGGCGGTCTCCGGATACCGAGTGGAGCAGCTCTGAGTTGAGTCCGGATTATCTCTATATATTACCGCGGTCAGCAGGACAGGTAGGCACCTCAGCAGGGCTAGCTGAGGTGTAGAGGCTGTCTGGGGTGCTCTAAGACCAACGTTTCTTTTTTGCAAAATAAAAAGTTGTTTGGGAGGGGAGCCTGGTAGCAAAGAAAACAGACGTGTGAGTCTGGAGTTCTCCTGATAAAACTGGCTAAAAATGGACAAATATTCAATCTTGTGATCACCTAAACTTTTCAAATGCATAGAGGGTGAAGGTAAATGCATATGCCACCTCCTTAATGAACTGAGTATGGATTTGTGACCTGTGAAGCTATCTCAGGGTAATTACGTACTGGGGCCTTCAGCAACTGTCAGAATTGCGTAGCCGAGACTTCTCCTAATACATATGAAGTATCATATTCTTAAAATTTTCTAAATGGTTCCGGAGGCTGCACTGCACAAATTTGAGGCTAAAGTCTGTGGGATATTGGAAGAGCACTTTTCCGAGCTTAGCCGGTCATTTGCACAGCTCCTTGCACAAATTTGCACCTTGCATGGCACACAAGATGGCGGCGCCGTTTCAGAACTCACGACGACAACGCACTTGACTCCCATATATACGCTGGATAAATGTGTATCCTTAGCAGCAGCTGATACCAGGACAGGAGTGTGCGAGCATGACCCCAGATCAAATTCCGAGAGATCGCAGTACAGCATGAGAGTATCGGTTCTCGACTATAACTCACCGGACCTGGAAGAAGCTAAGGTTGGGAAACTAGGTCTGCCATCTTCACATATATCGGACAGCTATGCTCTTTGGGAAACAGCTGAGGTCCCGGCTGGAGGGTGTGAGCACTGTTACGGCTCAGATGGTGAAAGATCGCAGAACAGCATGGGAATGCCGAATCTACAATACATCATACCGGGCATATTTAAGGAGACAGAGGTGAGCGTATATACGGAGGGCCCCAGAAGAGTGATGCCACACCAGTTGATCCGCATGGCTGATCTATGCTTTCCACCATATAGATGGATGCGAACCCCAGCTAGCTTGTGCCTAACGCTTAGCAAGGATGTACTGGTCTTAACTACACAGAAACTTATTTTTGTAAACGACTGTGTACCTCACACCTCGAGTTACACAGAAAGAGCTGGTGTAGGCTGACATAACATGACATTCTGCAGGGAACCGGGGACATACACCCAGTCTAACGAACACTGTTTGCTGCCACATCTCATGTTATAGATGTTTGCCAATTATATTATTCTTATGTCAGTCTATTATGATAACTACTCTGTTTGATGTATATGATTTTGAAATTTGTATTGGTGGATGTTCGCTCTAGAGGTTTACGGTGCTCCCCACTTGCAGGCCACTGTTAGTAATGTTCTGTACTTGCCTAATTTATATTAAGCTTCAGCAATCCTCAGAGCTCCGTTCTAGTTAGTTAGAATTGTTACAGCAGTTTGATGTAAAAAGACATTACAGCTACTTAACCCCCTTATTTGTACAGTAGCACAGCTTATCCTACTCACATATCCTATCTAAAGCTGAGTCCAATTAGGTGATCGTGTGTTGGAGGGAGCGGACTTTTAAAGTCTCTTTTAACTACATTAAGACAGGATATCTCACACAAACTTCACAAATTCTCTCTTCTTATTTGGTTTCTTGTTGTTCCTATATGTTAAAAAGAGTTTGCATATATTAATTGTGCTAAAAATTAGAATGGAATGTGATTCCTATACGAACTTGATTAGTGTATACCTCAACTCTCATGCTTACTTACATGTCTTAACCCCTTTAGCCAACACTACAAATACTAGCTACTGACATGTATGAATAGTTTTTTGCATATCGTACTGCATATTACCAATGCTTCTGCAATACCACTTGGCAACTGGGATTGTAAGCTTCTGACGTGACATGAGACATATTCCTGTAACATATGCTACCCAGCTTATTAACATATCGCTAAAACGCAGAAATTTAAAGGCTATTTCACCCTATTTTTCTTCTTATTATACCATATTATACTTGCTTAGGTTAAAATACTCCTTATGTTGGTACTATCTACATTATATAGGCTAGTATTTATTGCACACAGCATAATTCTGGTTTTATGGCAACAGTCTCTACTTGAGATTTATTTCTTTTAGTCATGCAGGCACTTAGAGACTAGGTGTATCTGCTCACAGCAAAGCCTTATAATGCCCCTACCACTCAGGGAGAGCTCATGCAATGCCTAATCCCTCTCAACAAAAACATATTTATCTCTCTATTTTCTCATATGTTACAGTTGTTCTGTCCCAGACTACATATACTACTTAGCTGTCATAATGTTTGATATTATATATTCCCCCACTGTTTTATACTTGATGGACATCAGCCCCACCTTGGAAAGTTATTTTACATGGCGTTGATTGTTGTATCTATTTTTAAGGTGAATAGGCCTTGTCCACTACACACCAAAAATGTCCTTGTGTGGTACATGCTTGATGTTGCATTCTAACTAGTAACCTACAGGTATTGTTGTTCTCTAACAGTGTTCATAGATGTTAAAAAAAAAAAAAAAAAAAAAAAAAAAAGACAGGTTTAGGATATTATGTAATATGATAGGAGCTATCTGTTAAGCTTTTAGGTCACTAATCGACTAAGCTATTTATTGTTATTATGACATATTTGTGCAAGACTCATTACTTGATATTGTGTGTATCCCCCACTTTATGCTATAGCAGGTATGTTTTTCTGTAAGAGATCTGAGTTAATTCTGCCTTACGCCATTTACTACAAGAGAGTGGCTTACAACTCACATTCCTGACCTATCCTACTAAACAGGCGTATTACACATAATATCTTTGTTTGTGTTAGCTTCCCAGATCCTTTCGATCCCCGCCCACACCCCAGTGGGCTTACATTGTAAGCATTGGTAACTGCCTCCTGTGGCACTTCTATCCCCATATACTTTTATTTACTATAATATCCCCAGGTTCCTGATTTATAGGGACATCAGCCCCTAGAATATCTCTCCACTGACTCTATCTCTCCTCATCCTTTCCCGCTCTACATTTGTGGGCGGGTCATATCCACCTTCCCTTAACTGTCTGTGTCCAGTGGTGACAACATCCCTGAGGAGAGATACTCCATAAATACTCCATGGATCCTTTTCAAATAGAGCCCCAATAGAGATCCCCCATCCTAATTGTATTGGGGCCGTACCTGCCCCTTCTTGATAATCATTACAAATCATACTTATTTGTCATATAGTTTAGTGCTGCACGCCTCGTATCATCCTATGATAACTAATTGGCCTAGTCAATTAACATTCTTATGGTCTTCCGCCCCCCCCCCATTGCTGTTGACCATTACTAATGGCCCTCCCAGAAGTCTGAGGAGGAAGATACTTCTGTAGCATCTGAGGGTGAAATCTCAGACTCGGTGTAATTCTTTTTTCTGATGCTAAAGTTGTCATTCAGATTTAAGCTGGAACACCTCCGTTTGTTACTTAATGAGGTTTTGGCTACCCTGGAAGACTCTGACACTACTGTCGTAGTTAATCCTAAGAAGTCTAGTAAGCTAAACAAGTACTTTGATGTACCTTCCATGGTGGAGGTTTTCCCTGTACCACACCAGGCTACAGAGATTAATGCTCTGGAATGGGAGAGACCTGGTATTCCTTTTTCTCCATCCCCAATTTTTAAAAAAATGTGTCCAATAGCTAACTCTATCAAGGAGTCTTGGCAGACGGTCCCCAAGGTGGAAGGGGCACTTTGGCTAAGAACCACTATTCCCATAGAGGATAGCTGTTCCTTTAAGGATCCTATGGATAAGAAGTTGGAAGGTTTATTTAAAAAGATGTATGTACACCAGAGTTTACAATGGCAACCCGTGGTGTGTATTGCTAGCGTCACCAGCGCGGCGCCATACTGGTTTGATGCTTTGTCTGATTATATTCAGACAGATACTCCCCTTGAAGAAATCCAGGATAGGATCAAGGCTCTTAAGTTGTCCAATTCCTTTATTACGGATGCTTCCCTACAGGTTAAACTTCAAAGGTAAATCTTCCTCTCCTTCTACCAAGCAGGAACAGTCCAAGCCTTCCTGGAGGTCCAGCCAGTCTTGGAACAAGGGGAAACAACCTAAGAAGCCTGTTACTGACTCAAAGTCAGCATGAAGGGTCTTCCCCCAATCCGGGACCGGATCTTGTGGGGGGCAGACTTTCCTTCCTCGCTCAGGCCTGGGCTCAGGATGTTCCGGATCCCTGTGAGGTGAACATCGTGTCCCAGGAATACAAACTAGAGTTCAAAACCTTTCCTCCCAGGCACAGGTTTCTGCTCTCAAGATTATCTGTAGACCTGATAAAAGGAGAGGCATTCTTACATTGTGTCCGGGACCTTTCCGACCTAGGAGGGATAGTTCCTGTTCCAATACAGGAACAGGGTCTGGGATTTTGCTCCAATCTGTTCGTGGTTCCCAAAAAAGAAGGAACCTTCAGACCAATTTTAGACCTCAAGTCTAAACAAGTTCCTCAGAGTGCCGTCCTTAAAGATGGAAACTATTCGTTCCATTCTTCCATTAGTTCAAGAGGGTCAATTCATGACAATAAGTAGATTTAAAGGATGCATACCTGCATGTTCCCATCCACAGGGATCATCACAAGTTTCTGAGGTTCGCTTTTCTGGACAAGCACTTCCAGTTTGTGGTTCTTCCATAAGGCCTTGCCACAGCTCCCAGGATATTTTAAAAAGTCCTAGGATCCTTGTTGGTGGTGCTCCGGTTGCGGAGCATTACAGTAGCGCCTTATCTGGACGACATTCTGGTTCAGGCGCCATCCTTTCAAAAAGCAAACCCCCACACTGAGATGTTATGTTTTCTGCGTTCTCACGGATGGAAGGTGAATTTGGGAAAGAGTTCCTTGGTTCCAGTTACAAGGGTAGTGTTCTTGGGCACGATAATAGATTCCTTATCAATGACAGAGGTCAGAAAAACAAAGATCTTCGACTCTTGTCTTGCCCTTCAGTCCTCTCCTTGGCCTTCCGTGGCTCAATGTATGGAGGTGATTGGTCTGATGGTAGCTGCCATGGACATTCCGTTTGCCCGGTTCCACCTCAGACCTCTGCAATTATGCTTGCTCAGACAATGGAACGGGGATTATACGGACCTGTCTCCGCGATTACATCTGGATCAGCGACTAGAGATTCTTTTCCTAACTCGGAGCTCCTTGGCCATGGCGGAGGTAACCAAGATTATTCAGTGGGCGGAGACCCACAACTGCTGTCTGTCTGCGATCCACATTCCAGGAGTGGACAATTGGGAAGCGGATTTTCTGAGCAGACAGACCTTTCATCCGGGGGAGTGGGAACTTGATCCGTAGGTGTTTTCCAACTTAACTCTCAAATGGGGACAGCCGGAACTGGATCTCATGGCTTCTCAACAGAATGCCAAGCTTGCGAGGTACGGGTCGAGGTCAAGGGATCCTCAGGTGGTACTGATGGATGTTCTGGTAGTTCCTTGGAATTTCAGTCTATCATACCTATTTCCTCCATTCGCTCTCCTTCCACGGGTCATTGCTCGAATCAAACAGGAGAAGGCGTCTGTGATCCTCATTGCTCCGGTGTGGCCTCGCAGGATCTGGTATGCAGACCTAGTGGAGATGTCTTCTCTTCCACCTTGAGGAAGGACCTTCTACTTCAAGGGCCCTTCCTTCATCCAAATCTCGTTTCTCTGAAGCTGACTGCTTGGAGATTGAACACTTAATCCTATCTAAGTGTGGGTTTTCGGAGTCGGTTATTGAGACCTTGATTCAGGCTTGTAAGCCTGTCACTAGAAATATTTACCATAAGATATGGCGCAAATATCAGTATTGGTGTGAAGCCAGAGGCTACTCTTGGCGTAGAGTTCGGATTCCTAGAATTCTGTCCTTTCTCCAGGAGGGTTTGGAGAAGGGCTTATCAGCAAGTACCTTGAAGGGTCAAATATCTGCCTTGTCTATTTTGTTGCATAAACGTTTGGCGGATGTACCAGACGTGCAATCGTTTCAGGCCTTGGTCAGAATCAGGCCTGTGTTCAAACCTGTTGCTCCTCCCTGGAGTCTTAACCTTGTTCTTAAAGTTCTTCAGCAGGCTCCGTTTGAGCCTATGCATTCCTTAGATATTAAGTTATCTTGGAAAGTTTTGTTTCTTGTTGCAATTTCTTCTGCTCGTAAAGTCTCAGAGCTCTCGGCTCTGCAGTATGAATCTCCTTACCTTATTTTTCATTCGGCTAAGGTAGTTCTGCGTACTAAGTTAGGTTTTCTCCCTAAAGTGGTTTCGGATAGGAACATTAATCAAGAAATCGTTGTGACTACTTTGTGTCCTAAACCATCTTCTCATAAACAACGTCTGCTGCACAACCTAGACGTGGTGCGTGCGTTGAAATACTATCTACAGGCGACTAAGGATTTTCGCCAGTCTTCTTTGTTTGTTGTTTTCTCTGGGAAACGTAAAGGTCAGAAAGCTGCGGCCACTTCTCTTTCTTTGTGGCTGAAAAGTATAATTCGCTTGGCCTATGAAACTGCTGGTCAGCCTCCTGAGAGAGTCACGGCTCATTCTACGAGGGCTGTTTCATCTTCCTGGGGATTCAAAAATGAAGCTTCTGTGGAACAGATTTGCAAGGCTGCAACTTGGTCCTCTCTACACACTTTTTCAAAATTCTGTAAATTTTATACTTTTGCCTCGGCTGAGGCTTCTTTTAGGAGAAAGGTTCTTCAAGCAGTGGTGCCTTCCGTTTAGGTTCCCTGTCTTGTCCCTACCTTATCATCTGTGTCCTCTAGCTTGGACATTTATTCCCAATAGTAATTAGAGATGATATGGGGACTCACCATGTCATTAGAAAGAAAACTAAATTTATGCTTACCTGATAAATGTATTTATTTCTTGACACGGTGAGTCCATGGCCCGCCCTTTTTATTTAGAGAGTTTTTTGTGTTTTAAACCTCATTCACCTCTGCACCTTGTTACTTCCTTTCTCTCTTTTTCTCTCGGTCGAATAACTGGGGATGGAGGGAAGGGAGTTGATATTTAACAGCTTTGCTGTGGTGCTCTTTGCCTCCTCCTGCTGGCCAGGAGTGATATTCCCAATAGTAATAAGAGATGATCCGTGGACTCACCGTGTCAAAAGAGAAATTTATGAGGTAAGCATAAATTTTGTTTTATCACCAATTTTGCTTTGTTCTCTTGGTATTCTTAGTTGAAAGCTAAACCTAGGATTTTCATATGCTAATGTCTTAAACTTTGAAGGCTGCCTCTAATCTGAAAGCATTTTGACAATTTTTCACCACTAGAGGGCATTAGTTCATGTGTTTCATATAGATAACATTGAGCTCACGCACGTGAAGCTCCTAGGAGTGAGCAGTGATTGGCTAAAATGCGAGTCTGTCAAAAGAACTGAAATAAGGGGGCAGTTTGCAGAGTCTTAGATACACGTTTTACCTCTGTAATTACCTTGTATTATTAGAACTGTGTTGGTTATGCAAAACTGGGGAATGCCAAATGCCTCTCCTTCATATCCGAAACCTTTCATAACAATATAAACATTATAAAATTGGTTGAGGGACCTCACAGTACCAAGATTTCTTAGATAATCTCACCAGATCATCGGGCCAAAAAAATATCTGACTGATCCATTTAAAGTGAATTCTTAATTGATGAGTTTATTAAATCAGTGTGCTTTAGTCCATTTTAGTATAACAATCATGTCTAGATATTACAGTTATCCCAATCTTAAGTTTTTTCATGCAGGAAACATGTTATCAACATTCTGCTCATGTTACCTTTTATTTTAGAGATATACAAAGAGAGATAATTATAATATAAGGTGTACAGACTTTTTAACAGTCAACACAGAGATTTCCTACACTTAAAAAAATGAACACTTTAATCTGTATGAAGAAAAAAGCTCCCTTTCAATAACATACTAAAATCTAAGCCGTTTTCTTTAAATAAAGTTAATTGTTAAGGGGACACTAAAGTTCCACTTTTTCTTCTTCAATGTCACATACATTATGAAAGATGAATACAGTGTTTACCAAAGCACAGCACCTGAACTTTATCCCCACTGGGTTGGTGCACATAGGACCCGGACCACGGCTGTTCCCAGGGAAATTCAAATTGGATGTAACTGTCTTTTTCTAAATATAATTATTCACTTTTTCAAGTGTATTGTATATGTCTTATGAAGTGGTGTAATATATCGCTCTTTTTTTCAAAATATTTTTTTTTGTAAGAAAATCTTTTTTTTTTTTAAAGATGTTTGCATTATAAAAAATATGTATACTTATTTATCCTGTATTATATTTAGATGCAAGAAAAAAATTAAAGGGACAGTCGACACCAGAATTTGTGTTGTTTCAAAAGAGGATCCCTTTATTACCCATTCCCCAGTTTTGCATAACCAACGCTGTTATATCAATACACTTTTTACCTCTGTGATTACCTTGTATCTAAGCCTCTGCAGACTGTCCCCTTATTTTAATTCTTTTGACAGACATGCATTTTAGCCAATCAGTGCTTACTCCTAGGTAACTTTACGTGCGTGAGCTCAATGTTATCTATATGTAACACATGAACTAATGCCCTCTAGTGGTGAAAAATTGTCAAAATGCTTTCAGATTAGAGGTAGCCTTCAAGGTCTAAGAAATTAGCATATGAACCTCCTAGGTTTAGCTTTTAACTAAGAATACCAAGAGAACAAAGCAAAATTGGTGATAAAAGTAAATTGGAAAGTTGTTTAAAATTACATGCCCTATTTGAACATTGAAAGTTTTTTTTGGACTTGACTGTCCCTTTTAATTTTTTTTTATAAATTATGAGGTGGAACCACTAGGTGGCAGTATATTTGATTAGTTAAGATTTGTAATATAGTATAAGAAAGGGTTAATGGTATCAATAGTGGAATATTGTTTTAAATATTGCACAGGGGTTATGCATGATTACTCCTGTATTCTAATTTACTCCTGTATCAATTTTTCTTCGTTCTCTTGGTATCTTTATTTAAAAAAAGCAGGAATGAAAGATTAAGAGCAGGCCCATCTTTGGTTCAGCTAACCACCATTCAGCAAGTGCTATCCAGGGTGCTGAACTAAAAACGGGGCAGCTTGTAAGCTTAGATTCTTGCTTTTTCAAATAAAGATACCAAGAGAATGAAGACAAATTGATAATAGGAGTAAATGAAAAAGTTGCTTTAAATTGCATGCTCTATCTGAACCATGAAATCATTTTTTTTTTTGGTTTAATATCCCTTTAAGGGCAGTTTTTTAAGAGACATTGTGTACAATCTTTTTATATGCACACTTTCTGAGGTGCTTCTACGGAGCCTGTGCAAGATATCACAGTGTATATATATTTGATTATGTGATTGACTGTTGACTGGCAAATTTAAGTACATTTTGAAATTTGTCAGAATTTTTTTTACTGCTCATTTAAAATTCAGTGTAGGTGTTATTGCTTTTTGTTTTTATTATGTACTTGTTGATTATGCAATTCTCCCATATTTAGGGCTAGATTAGAAGTGGAGCGCTTATCTTATTGTGCTCCTGCAAATCGGAAAATACGCTCTTTTACGGGAGCACAATAAATAACCAGCCATTACAAGTGTTAATACAGCGAGCTTGTGGTAGCAATTAGCGATGCAAACATTTTTAAAATGTCCACCATTTCCCCCTGATATAAAGTATTGTGTTTTTTAAAAAAAATAAAAATAAAAAAGGGCTCAAAGTGAGTGCCTTTTAGATTGGGGTCTATAGCTACTGTGTTATTCCTATAAATACATATGTATTTGCTTATATACATATTTTTGTATTAATATGTGTATATACCCATATAAACACATAAATATATGTATATATTCATATATATTTAAAATTTGCTGCCCATCACTCCGGGACTTACCCCCTTCGCTGTGCTAGGTTCTCTGCCGTGTCTGATGGCATGAGAAAGAGGCTCCGATTGGAGCCTATGGAAGCACGCTCTTGTGAGCACAAAGCTTCCAGACAATGCGAACGTGAGGTTGCCTTCGCATTGTGCTTAATTTGTAATACCAGTGCACTTTTGTGTGCATTGGTATTACCGAGTAGAGCGCAAATATCTCGCTCACGTAACGCAATTTTGCACTACACTTGTAATTTGTCCCTTAAAGGGACAGTCTACTCCAAAAATGTTATTGTTTAAAAAGATAGATAATCCCTTTTATTACTCATTCCCCAATTTTGCACAACCAGCATTGTTATAATAATATACTTTTTACCTTTGTGATTACCTTGTATCTAAGCCACTTCAGACAGCCTCCTTATCACACGACTTTGTATATATTATTTTTCTATTTGCATTTTAGCCAATTTAGTGCAGTCATGCACAACTCCGCAGGAGAGAGCACATTCTATCTATATGGCCCACATGGATTAGCAGTCTCTAGTGAAAAGCTAATAAAAAAGCATGTGATAAGAGGCTGTCTGTAGTGGATTAGAAACAGTCAGAAATTTTGAGGTTTAAATGTTATAAAGTATCTTAATATAACAATGTGGGTTGTGCAAAGCTGGGGAATGGGTAGTAAACACGTTATCTATCACTTTAAACAATAACAATTTTGGTGTAGACTGTCCCTTTAATGGTCCTTTAAGATGATTGAAGTACACTATCTGCCTTTTTTCTACCATGAAAGGAACTCATAACATAACATGTATCTTCATAAGTTAGTTGGCATAATAAAGGAACAGATTGTGACACACTTTTTTTTACATTTTGCATATATATATATATATATATATATATATATATATATATATATATATATATATATATATATATATATATTATTTTTTTTTTATTAAAAGCTCATTTTAATCCTGCTTGAACCTGTTTGCAACTGCTCCATTGTTGATAGAGATATGTGGGGGGCAATTATATTCTTCAATCGATCATTAAACATTAATTCATCTTCTATTGTTTTGTACTATACATCTTTACTCGTATACAGAAAAATAACACACAGCACATGAAGGTAACATATCAAAGAATACATATGTGCTTTTGCTGTGATACAAATATTTTATGATATATCTTCTTTCTTTTTTTTTTTTTTTTTAATAACTGTAGACCAGTTTAATTGCTAATTTAATTGCAGTAATATTTAGCTTACTTTACAGGGCAAGGAAATATAAGCCTAGATATGTCCTCCATTTATCACAGAAGTTCAGTATAATGCACTATTAGTATGACAAGCTCCCAAGTGTGTCAATTAGATTTGATGCTCAAAATCAGTAGCATAACCCTGGTGCATACATACTGAGAAGGGAACTGTCCCCACAGCAGTACAGATGTGTCTGTCTGTTTTACTTGTATAACTTTACAGCCTACTTTTAAGTCTTAGTGTTACGTTGTTTTTGCTCAATTTGAAACCAATCAATATTTTGTCAGATATTTAGGATGCAGATCACATTTTCAAACGGGTGCAAGTATAAACGATTCCTGGCATAGATTTTGTAGTACCACAATGTATGTGCCTGAATCTGTTCAAATGAAAGGCATATTTTTATTATTCACAGGTATGGAAAAGGAAGATTCAACTACTTATGTTTTTGTATCCACTTTCAATTCATCAGTATGGTCAAAACGCGTTGGAGCTTTTCATTGCTTTGATCTGTGTTTTTATGGAATTTTTAAATAAAATATTGATTTTTATCTTATAAACACTGTGCTGAAACTATTTTTGCTGCACTTTTATTTCTAACATATTCTTATATTTGTTCACTGGCCCTGTGAGTGTAACCTTTTTCTGTATGGATTTCGTTTGCAAAAGGTGGAACATCCCTTTTATATATACCTCAAGTATATATACATTCCTTCTTTTTGTTTGTAGTTTTGTATATGTACGCACATACATTATACACACACAAATAGCTAGCTTACAAATATTCACATAGCTATCATTAGTAAAAATTATTTAAAAAAAAAAAATTCTTAAACCTCCAAAGACATGCACAGGTTACATCAAAATAAAGTGGATATATGCTTTCAAGGAGGCGGCAAATAAGCAGTAAAAATAGATCCTATATTAAACTTAGAAACTTAGTTACAATAAAAACTGCATAGCACCCATGGTGAACAATATCTGGGTTCCCTGAGGAAATGCTTTATACATGAAAAGCGTAGGATGTACGCTGCTCTGATAATGTTAACTATTGTTGCTATGCCGTTTGTATTTTAACTTGGACTTTAATAAAGGATCTTTTTATACTGCTTATTTGCCACCTCCTTGAGAGTATATTTCCGCTATAATTAGTTATAAACTGTGTGGAATATAACAGTGTTCCGCAATTATACTTCTAACAGGAACTGAAAAGCACACAATTATCCGAATAAAATGACAGGAAAAGGGGACAAAATAATAATGAAAGTATATTGCAAAGCTTTTTTTATATATACAATTTATCATTTTATTTTACCATGTCAAAGTGTTTAATGCCCCTTTAAAGGGACAGTAAAGCCAAAATTAAATTTAAATGGATTGGATGTAGCATACAATTTTAAACAACTTTCCAATCTACATCTATTATCAGTTTTACTTGGTTCTCTTGGTATTGTATCCTTTGTTAAACAGTAACCCAAGGTGAGCTTAGGAGTAGACACGTGTCCTTAGCCATCGGGCAGCATTGTTTTCCACAATGTTTATAGCAGTGTAAGAAATAGTTAGAAACACTGCTGCTACAGACACACTATGGCAGCAGGGTTTGTAACTATGTATAAGATTCCTATAAATATTGTTGCAAACACTGCTTCCAGGTGGCTAAGGGCACGTGCACACTTTTGAGCTCATCTAGGTTTACTCTTTAACAGGATACCAAGGGAACTGAGCACAATTGATAATAGAAGTAAATTGGAAAGTTGTTTAAAATAGCACTCTATCTGAATCATGAATGTTCAATTGTGATGTTATGCCTATATGACTTGGTAACCTCTCATGTTTGGAGTACTGTCACAGTTTAATGGTTGATACACATTATTACTCTTATGTTCCATAATTCACTATTTTAAATACAATAGGAATGGTGAATTACAGCAGACTTGGGAAATTGTATATTTTAGGTTAATTTATTTTCATATATACAATACCATCAATGAACTACAAGCTAATACAGTATAATCACCTTTTGTTGCAGTTTAGTTTCTGTAACTGGTAATATCTGTAATGAAAAAAGGAGAGAAGTCCACGCTTCTCTCCTTTTTTCATTACAGTTTGTACTCTTTTGGGATCACTGGAGTAGCCCTTTTCTAAGAGGAGCTGCAGGACATTTTCATATGAATATACAAGTACTTGAATGTTAATAAGTGAGTACTCAATAGTTGATTGTATTGGACTCACTGTAATTTTTTTGGACTTTATATACATTTTATGTGATGTATGTTTTTTTCATATTTTATTTCTGATTAGTATATTGGCTTAACCTACAAACCATACAGGAGTCTTTTGTATACACGTATATATTTTATCTAGATCTAATAGCGCTTCGTTTGTATTTCATTATACATTTTTGTTCGAACTCTGGTAATATCTTTGTATCCATATTACAACATACTACCTACCACACACACAAATCCTTAAATTAACACCCCTTTTAACCCTCTTTACTCTAAATATACTTTATTAAGATTGTTTTTTACATTAGAGGCACTCATTTGATAGGCACACAGTGTTTCTCCAACATAGGTGTGTCCGGTCCACGGCGTCATCCTTACTTGTGGGATATTCTCTTCCCCAACAGGAAATGGCAAAGAGCCCAGCAAAGCTGGTCACATGATCCCTCCTAGGCTCCGCCTACCCCAGTCATTCTCTTTGCCGTTGTACAGGCAACATCTCCACGGAGATGGCTTAGAGTTTTTTAGTGTTTAACTGTAGTTTTTATTATTCAATCAAGAGTTTGTTATTTTGAAATAGTGCTGGTATGTACTATTTACTCAGAAACAGAAAAGAGATGAAGATTTCTGTTTGTATGAGGAAAATGATTTTAGCAACCGTAACTAAAATCCATGGCTGTTCCACACAGGACTGTTGAGAGCAATTAACTTCAGTTGGGGGAACAGTGTGCAGTCTCTTGCTGCTTGAGGTATGACACATTCTAACAAGACGATGTAATGCTGGAAGCTGTCATTTTCCCTATGGGATCCGGTAAGCCATGTTTATTACGATCGTAAATAAGGGCTTCACAAGGGCTTATTAAGACTGTAGACTTTTTCTGGGCTAAATCGATTCATTATTAACACATATTTAGCCTTGAGGAATCATTTTATCTGGGTATTTTGATATAATAATATCGGCAGGCACTGTATTAGACACCTTATTCCTTAGGGGCTTTCCCAAAGCATAAGCAGAGCCTCATTTTCGCGCCGGTGTGGCGCACTTGTTTTTGAGAGGCATGGCATGCAGTCGCATGTGAGAGGAGCTCTGATACTTAGAAAAGACTTTCTGAAGGCGTCATTTGGTATCGTATTCCCCTTTGGGCTTGGTTGGGTCTCAGCAAAGCAGATACCAGGGACTGTAAAGGGGTTAAAGTTTAAAACGGCTCCGGTTCCGTTATTTTAAGGGTTAAAGCTTCCAAATTTGGTGTGCAATACTTTTAAGGCTTTAAGACACTGTGGTGAAAATTTGGTAAATTTTGTACAATTCCTTCATGTTTTTTCGCAATTGCAGTAATAAAGTGTGTTCAGTTTAAAATTTAAAGTGACAGTAACGGTTTTATTTTAAAACGTTTTTGTACTTTGTTATCAAGTTTATGCCTGTTTAACATGTCTGAACTACCAGATAGACTGTGTTCTGAATGTGGGGAAGCCAGAATTCCTATTCATTTAAATAAATGTGATTTATGTGATAATGACAATGATGCCCAAGATGATTCCTCAAGTGAGGGGAGTAAGCATGGTACTGCATCATTCCCTCCTTCGTCTACACGAGTCTTGCCCACTCAGGAGGCCCCTAGTACATCTAGCGCGCCAATACTCCTTACTATGCAACAATTAACGGCTGTAATGGATAATTCTGTCAAAAACATTTTAGCCAAAATGAACACTTGTCAGCGTAAGCGCGGCTGCTCTGTTTTAGATACTGAAGAGCATGACGACGCTGATATTAATATCTCTGAAGGGCCCCTAACCCAGTCTGATGGGGCCAGGGAGGTTTTGTCTGAGGGAGAAATTACTGATTCAGGGAACATTTCTCAACAGGCTGAACCTGATGTGATTGCATTTAAATTTAAGTTGGATCATCTCCGCATTCTGCTTAAGGAGGTATTATCCACTCTGGATGATTGTGACAAGTTGGTCATCCCAGAGAAACTATGTAAAATGGACAAGTTCCTAGAGGTGCCGGGGCTCCCTGAAGCTTTTCCTATACCCAAGCGGGTGGCGGACATTGTTAATAAAGAATGGGAAAGGCCCGGTATTCCTTTCGTCCTCCCCCCATATTTAAAAAATTGTTTCCTATGGTCGACCCCAGAAAGGACTTATGGCAGACAGTCCCCAAGGTCGAGGGAGCGGTTTCCACTTTAAACAAACGCACCACTATACCCATAGAGGATAGTTGTGCTTTCAAAGATCCTATGGATAAAAAATTAGAAGGTTTGCTTAAAAAGATGTTTGTTCAGCAGGGTTACCTTCTACAACCAATTTCATGCATTGTCCCTGTCGCTACAGCCGCATGTTTCTGGTTCGATGAGCTGATAAAGGCGGTCGATAGTGATTCTCCTCCTTATGAGGAGATTATGGACAGAATTAATGCTCTCAAATTGGCTAATTCTTTCACCCTAGACGCCACTTTGCAATTGGCTAGGTTAGCGGCTAAGAATTCTGGGTTTGCTATTGTGGCGCGCAGAGCGCTTTTGTTGAAATCTTGGTCGGCTGATGCGTCTTCCAAGAACAAGCTACTTAACATTCCTTTCAAGGGGAAAACGCTGTTTGGCCCTGACTTGAAAGAGATTATCTCTGATATCACTGGGGGTAAGGGCCACGCCCTTCCTCAGGATCGGCCTTTCAAGGCAAAAAATAAACCTAATTTTCGTCCCTTTCGTAGAAACGGACCAGCCCAAGGTGCTACGTCCTCTAAGCAAGAGGGTAATACTTCTCAAGCCAAGCCAGCTTGGAGACCAATGCAAGGCTGGAACAAGGGAAAGCAGGCCAAGAAACCTGCCACTGCTACCAAGACTGCATGAAATGTTGGCCCCCGATCCGGGACCGGATCTGGTGGGGGGCAGACTCTCTCTCTTCGCTCAGGCTTGGGCAAGAGATGTTCTGGATCCTTGGGCGCTAGAAATAGTCTCCCAAGGTTATCTTCTGGAATTCAAGGGACTTCCCCCAAGGGGGAGGTTCCACAGGTCTCAGTTGTCTTCAGACCACATAAAAAGACAGGCATTCTTACATTGTGTAGAAGACCTGTTAAAAATGGGAGTGATTCATCCTGTTCCATTAAGAGAACAAGGGATGGGGTTCTACTCCAATCTGTTCATAGTTCCCAAAAAAGAGGGAACGTTCAGACCAATCTTAGATCTCAAGATCTTAAACAAGTTTCTCAAGGTTCCATCGTTCAAGATGGAAACCATTCGAACTATTCTTCCTTCCATCCAGGAAGGTCAATTCATGACCACGGTGGATTTAAAGGATGCGTATCTACATATTCCTATCCACAAGGAACATCATCGGTTCCTAAGGTTCGCATTCCTGGACAAACATTACCAGTTCGTGGCGCTTCCTTTCGGATTAGCCACTGCTCCAAGGATTCTCACAAAGGTACTAGGGTCCCTTCTAGCTGTGCTAAGACCAAGGGGCATTGCTGTAGTACCTTACTTGGACGACATTCTGATTCAAGCGTCGTCCCTTCCTCAAGCAAAGGCTCACACGGACATCGTCCTGGCCTTTCTCAGATCTCACGGATGGAAAGTGAACGTGGAAAAGAGTTCTCTATCCCCGTCAACAAGGGTTCCCTTCTTGGGAACAATTATAGACTCCTTAGAAATGAGGATTTTTCTAACAGAGGCCAGAAAAACAAAACTTCTAGACTCTTGTCGGATACTTCATTCCGTTCCTCTTCCTTCCATAGCTCAGTGCATGGAAGTGATCGGGTTGATGGTAGCGGCAATGGACATAGTTCCTTTTGCGCGCATTCATCTAAGACCATTACAACTGTGCATGCTCAGTCAGTGGAATGGGGACTATACAGACTTGTCTCCGAAGATACAAGTAAATCAGAGGACCAGAGACTCACTCCGTTGGTGGCTGTCCCTGGACAACCTGTCACAAGGGATGACATTCCGCAGACCAGAGTGGGTCATTGTCACGACCGACGCCAGTCTGATGGGCTGGGGCGCGGTCTGGGGATCCCTGAAAGCTCAGGGTCTTTGGTCTCGGGAAGAATCTCTTCTACCGATAAATATTCTGGAACTGAGAGCGATATTCAATGCTCTCAAGGCTTGGCCTCAGCTAGCGAGGGCCAAGTTCATACGGTTTCAATCAGACAACATGACAACTGTTGCGTACATCAACCATCAGGGGGGAACAAGGAGTTCCCTAGCGATGGAAGAAGTGACCAAAATCATTCTATGGGCGGAGTCTCACTCCTGCCATCTGTCTGCTATCCACATCCCAGGAGTGGAAAATTGGGAAGCGGATTTTCTGAGTCGTCAGACATTGCATCCGGGGGAGTGGGAACTCCATCCGGAAATCTTTGCCCAAGTCACTCAGCTGTGGGGCATTCCAGACATGGATCTGATGGCCTCTCGTCAGAACTTCAAAGTTCCTTGCTACGGGTCCAGATCCAGGGATCCCAAGGCGGCTCTAGTGGATGCACTAGTAGCACCTTGGACCTTCAAACTAGCTTATGTGTTCCCGCCGTTTCCTCTCATCCCCAGGCTGGTAGCCAGGATCAATCAGGAGAGGGCGTCGGTGATCTTGATAGCTCCTGCGTGGCCACGCAGGACTTGGTATGCAGATCTGGTGAATATGTCATCGGCTCCACCTTGGAAGCTACCTTTGAGACGAGACCTTCTTGTTCAGGGTCCGTTCGAACATCCGAATCTGGTTTCACTCCAGCTGACTGCTTGGAGATTGAACGCTTGATTTTATCGAAGCGAGGGTTCTCAGATTCTGTTATCGATACTCTTGTTCAGGCCAGAAAGCCTGTAACTAGAAAGATTTACCACAAAATTTGGAAAAAATTTATCTGTTGGTGTGAATCTAAAGGATTCCCTTGGGACAAGGTTAAGATTCCTAGGATTCTATCCTTCCTTCAAGAAGGATTGGAAAAAAGATTATCTGCAAGTTCCCTGAAGGGACAGATTTCTGCCTTGTCGGTGTTACTTCACAAAAAACTGGCTGCTGTGCCAGATGTTCAAGCCTTTGTTCAGGCTCTGGTTAGAATTAAGCCTGTTTACAAACCTTTGACTCCTCCTTGGAGTCTCAATTTAGTTCTTTCAGTTCTTCAGGGGGTTCCGTTTGAACCCTTGCATTCCGTTGATATTAAATTATTATCTTGGAAAGTTTTGTTTTTAGTTGCAATTTCTTCTGCCAGAAGAGTTTCAGAATTATCTGCCCTGCAGTGTTCTCCTCCTTATCTGGTGTTCCATGCAGATAAGGTGGTTTTACGTACTAAACCTGGTTTTCTTCCAAAGGTTGTTTCTAACAAAAACATTAACCAGGAGATTATCGTACCTTCTCTGTGTCCGAAACCAGTTTCAAAGAAGGAACGTTTGTTGCACAATTTGGATGTTGTTCGCGCTCTAAAATTCTATTTAGATGCTACAAAGGATTTTAGACAAACATCTTCCTTGTTTGTTGTTTATTCCGGTAAAAGGAGAGGTCAAAAAGCAACTTCTACCTCTCTCTCTTTTTGGATTAAAAGCATCATCAGATTGGCTTACGAGACTGCCGGACGGCAGCCTCCCGAAAGAATCACAGCTCATTCCACTAGGGCTGTGGCTTCCACATGGGCCTTCAAGAACGAGGCTTCTGTTGATCAGATATGTAGGGCAGCGACTTGGT